>NC_056730.1:658067629-658257629 GCF_019279795.1 Protopterus annectens
TTCTAAGTGTACACTGCCTAAGAACCTAGATAACTTAATCTATCAGTGGATATCACTACACAAAGTAAAGTCATTCTACATGCCATCCAGCAAATTGTCACAAAAGGACATACAGCGATAAAAAAGTGCATTGAGAGGCAAAGTTCACACATCAACAAACATTGACAATTCCAGATTCACAACACTATGACTACAGTGCAATAGTACATTACATAGCAGTTGCTAATAGCAAAACAAACTGTAGTCTGCTCCTCCTCCATACATACAACTGTACTCAAGAAACCCATGAAAAGTGGAAACACATTTACCCCATGGCATATGTCTCTTTGTTTCTACCAGATGCATTATCACTCCAACCATTAAAATTTGCCCACCATTTGCAGCCCCTTCATTGATTGTGTAAACCTCAGATGTCTGACTATAATCAAATGGATGGAAAATGCATAAGTAGTAACCACAACATTATATGGTTTACCTCAGTATTGACAAAATCCATTACAACCCTCCTGAATGAGAACAGATGTGCCCACCAATTATGCATCCAGTGTTATTGACTGCTACCACTTCAGATGACTAATCATGAATAAACTGAAATGCATAATGTTCCTCAGTAATGCATGCCAATGTGTTGTTCGTAAACACATACTTAACCCTGTACAAGCCATATAAAAATAAGTTTTCTACATTTCTACAGCCTGTTTTCCCTGTTCACACATATGCCTTTTCAACATCTACAGCAAAAGAAATGGCCTGAATGTTGTACTTTGCCAAGGGATGGCTGTTTAAAAGGGCTTTCTGAACACAGTCTGCCATAGAGCTATAACACAGACTATCTTTTGAATATCCTTCCTTGGTCTTGTGGGTGGAGGTTCTAAATCAGATGAGCACAGGACTTTACTGTGACTAAAGATCTCTACAAATAACTCTGCAGGGGTGCTGATAAATGTCTGCATCTGGCAATGGATAAGCTGACAGAGAAGTAGCCTCTGCCCGACTAAAAATCTACTCTGTGCAGCTGAACCCACCAAAATCTTTATTTTCCTAATGAGCATCTTTTTATAACTTTTAATCTTCCATATTCCTACTATGTCCAAATAAATCTTAGACCTGTGACAAACAAGTAAAGACAAGACCGTTCAAGAACCCAACACAAGACATCTAAGCACTGCTTTGGGTGGGGTATAACACCAAAGGACCAGCATCAAGAATGTAAGCAACTATGGTAACATAACTGGCATTAGTAATGTAGTCATACATTACTACAGTGCAAGATGTTGTCATACATTACTACAGTGCATGATGTTGTCATACATTACTACAGTGCATGATATTGTCATACATTACTACAGTGTGTGATGTAATCATACATTACTACAGCACGTGATATATTCATATATTACTACAGTGCATAATGTATTCATACATTACTACAGTGCATGATGTAGTCATACATTACTACAGTGCATGATGTTGTCATACATTACTACAGTGCATGCCCTCTTGTCAACTGTAATAAAACTAAAAAGAAAAAAAAAACTTTAGTACTCTGCTGAGGATAATGTCTACTGTTTCTTTAGATCCAAGCACCTGCTAAACTAAAGCATCCAGCACTAGGGAATTCAAATGTGATCCCTCATACATCTCAACATCTTTGTCCAAACATTCTAGACAAAGCCAAAATTAAAATCCCAAAATCAATGGCAGTTTTTAAATATTACTGCACTTAAAGTCAGTAGACCAAGAGGTTCTGCATCTCCATGCATTTTTCTGAAAAAAAGCATAAAACTTTAATGCCTGGCATTACTGACTGATTGTAACCCTTTGTGATTTACCAAAAAAATAAAAAATTTTAAGATGCAAAATAAAGGACAATCTGAAAAATCAGGGACAGTTGAAAGAAATGCCTCCCATGATGATCACAGGTTTTAAAAATATGGCCTCCATGTTTTCCCTTTTGTAAACTACATTGTAAGCACCCAGGCTCCACAAAACTTTCAAACGATAAAAGAACAAGTAAAACTCACATGTTATGAAGCTAATATATCAAACCTATCTTTTTACAGCTAATTTTATATATTTCTTTCAGTAATTCTACAACAGATAAACTTTGCTTATACACATTTGCCACTAAAATACCAATACTGCACTTCCCCCAAATGTATTTGTCTTGACTGTAAAAATTAGAGGCTAAATCAGAGGTATTTTGCAAAATCAGAGAAGTATGGCCCCCTGTCAGTCACATTAAAACTAGAAATAGTATTCTGCTGTGGGTAGTGTCTACTGTTACCAACACCACCAGTTATATCTGGTTTCCTAACAAAAATAAAATTAATGACATATCTGCAATAGAGAAACATCCTTGCAGGTCTGTCCTCCTGTACAATGAATATCCTTCCTTGGTCTTGTGGGTTCAGAACAAGAGAACTTAACTTTGACCCCCAACTAATACAATTACTTTCTTAAACAGATTGCTGGTGGAACATTATAGATAGAAGGCACACTTAAAGCCATATGTTGTATTCTCCACACATGGAATATTATAACTACCTCTTTCCTTTGCCAAAAACACCAGTTTTGAATTTAGGTAAATGGGTTACAGTACCTAGACAACCCAAAATCACAGAGGATTATGATCAAGCTACTTCTGCATGACCAACTTGTTATGTGTTTGAGACATGGATACCAAAAAAATTCACCTCTAGGGCAAAATTCAAGAAGTGAATCTTGACATCCATGTCAAGAGTGAGAACTGATTATAATTCATTGCAGTATACAGAGCTTTACCTACTCCAGGTACTACCAATTACAGAAAAAAGTGTAGAAGTACAATTTTGTTTGGTGGGGGGGCTTTCAAAGCCTTTGTAAGTTGGTAAAACACTTAGTGCTGCCAATCAGAGAACAGGCAAAAACTAAGAATGAACACCTTTAAAAGCTGTTAGATAATTCATTCTGCCACTTTTTGTTTATAAGTGTGGCACAGCAAAGCATCTAATAGCTTTTAAAGCTGTTCTACCTTCTGCCACTATTCTTTGCCAGCCAGCATCACACATTGTTAACCTATAGTACAAGAACCAATCTTAACAGCTCTTAGGGGTCCTTAACAAAGCATGTCAAGCACTTTTCTGATTTCACAAAGGCAGGGCTGGCCTTAGCTGAAATGGCGCCCTAGGCGAAGGACTGCTCTGGCGCCCCTTAAACCCCACCCACACCATATTCAAGCTACACCCCTATTGAGCCACACCCACATAGTGGCCACTCCCACAACCCCCACTCCAGTTCTTTCAATGTTTAAATGCATGAAAACACAGTCATACTGTGACACCTTAAGACTGCAATTGAAGGCTGAATGCTCCTTAATAAACCTGCTTGATCTGTTGCTAGTGTAGAGTTTCTCTACAGTCATGAAAGACTGTATTAACTTTTTTGAAAGGTACATTGATGTTTGTGTAGAAGTTCTCATTTGTAGTGTAGCATCAACTCTGCATTAACACATTACTATATACCCTGATGTGCTTCATGCTCTTCACAGGTCAACCATCAAGTCCACATACTTCAAAGACAACTACACATTGTGATGCGGTGGAGCTGCAGCTGTATGCTGACACAGAGGCCAAAAAGGAAAGCAGTGTTACTACTAGTGACTGCCATCTTGAACTTTGCATACAACATCTTGAACTTTGCATACAACTTACCAATAGCCAGCAGATTTCAGAATTTATCCATTAAGAGTTACAGATGGATGTGGTACCTTTAAACTTGGCTGAACAGTACACTGCTGTTTTGTAAAACTATCAGGTCCACTGGAGTAATTTGAAGACATATTTAAGACTAGAGACATTGTGATATTGTCAAATGATTTTATTCCATTACTGTGTCAAGTACATTTCTATATGCAATCTTTGACAGTAAAATGATGCACTTGTACAAACTGTCAGGTCTAGTTGACTAATTTGAAAAACGCTTTCAGTTGGCACAATTAATGCTAAAGACATTGAAATATTGTCAGATTTTATTTCATTGCTGGCTACTAGACATTCATATAGCTTATACAGTTCATACTCTACATTCTAATATTGCCAGATGACTTTATTCCATTGCTGCCCATTACATGTACATTTCTATATGCAATGTTGGACCATGTGTAAACAAAGGTTTAAAAACAAAATCACCTCTATATACACCTCTATATACACCTCTATATAAGCAGTGTAGGAAATGCTGAAAAGGATTAACCATTGACAAAAGGAAATGGGGATGAAGTGAAAGCAAACTACAGTACCTATACATCCATCCATATGATGGACTGCTTTGTATTCTGTGTTACAGCATGTGAAAATTCAGTAAATTCATACTCTGGAATCAAAATCATAGTGTACAGAAATTACAGCATGTGAAAATTCAGTAAATCTATACTCTGGAATCAAAATCATAGTGTGCAGAAATTAAACACACTTTTCATTAAGTCTCACTTCATTTAGCAAGTACCAATTTCAAGTGTGATACAAGACTATATGGCTAACTCAGTCAAAAGCTACTAAAAGATCCATCCAACTGCATGCATCTTTTGCAGACCAGCAAAGCATTTCTAACACTGAGAATAAAAGTTACCAACTACTTTGCAGTGACTTGAGGTATCAGGCAAAAGGCATAAGTTTTGTATTAAAGCACATAAAACTAAATCAAACATTGCAGTGCCCTTAGTTTGGTCATACATTCAGCATACAATTACCGCTGATTAAAACAGAATAATGGAAAAGAAAACAGATACACATCAGTTTAACATTTTCAGTTACTAGTCAAAATAAATAGACTGTTAACAAAATAGTATGTGCTGCACGAAAAGTGGAAACTTTTTAAACAGTCTGCTTTAGAGCAAAATTCACTGTTATAAGTTTAAATACTGCCGCTTGAAATTCTTCTACAGTCCTGACTCAAAAATAGAACTACTGTACCTGATAAATATTTGAACCACACTTTTTGCATACACATTCTACATAACAAATATATAAAATTATATACCAGTGACAGCAGAATCCAAGCTAGTCTCATGTAACCCGTTAACTCATGACTGTACTAGCTAAACTTATTTTCCACAGCACGTAACAGAAATGAATCATTATTACAAGATTCCTCCTCTAGAAAACTGTAAGGAAGAGGAAGGAAATGTATTCATACTTTTAGTGATCTCCTTTTTTCATAACACTGTTATGCCCCCTAGAAAATATATCACTCTGGCCCACTTATTTCACATGCCTTAGGTTCCCCAGCCCAGCTCAGCAGTCCAAAGAATTCACTCTCTCCACTAAACCCCAACTTCCCTGTCGCAGACCAGTCAAAAGTGTGATCTTGGCCACTTAGCCTTTATACTACTTGCTATACAACCATAATACACATCCAAGTTAAAAATATAAATGCTAACATTTGAAACATTTTTAAAAAACATCTGTGTGAAATGTTAAACTTCTATCTGCCTCCTGCTTAAAGCAGTGGTTTAAATACACATAAAATACACATACAAATAAACAATAAATAGAATGTGAATGAATAATTAAACACTATAGAACAAACTACTGGTGTGATCCATTAACTCTGATGCACTGCATTCCCTAAACATCTGGGCAGGAAACAAGTTGCCAGCCAGGAACGCTACACACAGTTTCTTCACAATTAACTCTTCTCAGCACTGAAGAAAAAGTGGTATCCAAACATTTCCCTTTCATAACAAATATTCTCCAGGTCAGTGGTTTGGTTACAACAAGTAAATAACCTGCACACAGATGTCCCCCTCACCAGGCTGTATAAGGACAAGGTTATAGTTAGCTTATTATCAGGTGCCAGGATCAGTCAAGTCACTTAAGCACTTACCACAAGTACCAGTATAACTCCATCATAGTCCATGTGGGTGTGCATGACCTGAGACATACCTCACCGAACTAAACTGGCTTAACTTCTGGTGTCAGTGCAAGGGGATCCAATATCTGTCAGCCTGGGAGGACATGGTTGACGGACCACACTTCTTTGCCACAGATGGTCTTGCACCTGTCTCCTCTATGACTCTCTCAAGCTACTCCAAGTCCAATTAACAATAGGCAAAATCCCCTACCACATCTTCACTGCCTACAGGTCCCCCACAATGAACCAGGAAAAGGATTCTGCATACCTGGACCTACTAGCATCACTTACCATGTAGCCCAACACCATACTCACTGGCAATTTTAATTATCCTACCATCAACTGGGGAAAATACATAACCACAAATCTGCTTGCTCCATGGTTCTTGGACCTTGCCAGTGCAAATGCCCTGGAACAGCTAGTCAGCACACCAAAGAGGGGCTCAAATATTCTGGACATAATGCTCACAAACATGGGGGAGCATGTATTATATAGGTATTATAGACAAACTCAATCAATTGGGAATAAACCCTTACGTCACTGATGGGTAGCCAAATGGCTCACCAACAGGACACACTGTCAAAGTGGGCGAATTCACATCTAGCAAAAGTGTCGTACCACAGGGTTCCGTGCTGGGCCTTTTACTGTTCAGAATTTATTTCTCAGAAGTCTAGGCAAACATGGATGGCCTGTAGCTGACCAAGTTCACCGATGACTGCAAATTGGGTGCAATCACGGAGTCCCCCAGTGGTACTGCAGAAAGGATTAACACAGACTAATGATTGGTACCAAAGCCACGGACTGAAGCTAAATGCAAAAAAATGTGTAATTATTCCCTTTGGGAAACCTAACATCCCTGCTATTTACAATACAGACAGCACCCCCCCCCAAGAGTAGAGTACGAGACCCGGGTACTCAGGCTGATAATCTGAACTTCGACCACCATGTTACCTACAGTGGTGAGGCTTTCCTATGTGACACATTTCATAAGTAAAAGCTCGGCATCTAGATGCAAGGACATTATAATTCCACTATACTCATCCCTCATCAGACCATTACAGTACAATGCAGCCTTTTGCATGCACCTCACCATACAGATGCAAAACCACATCGTAAGTGGAAAGACTGAAAGCCCCATCATTGGATTCTGTCTCTTACAGGCTACTAAATGGTGATCTGTGTCTTGCTTACAGGGTAGTCTCTGACCCGACCTTGATGGAAATTTTACACATTCACAAATCAAGCCACATGAGGGTCACTTGCTCCGGGAATATTAACCTAGGGACGGATATGAACAAATCATGCTGGAGAGAGATACCTCCCCCCTGAAACTACCCATTCTCTGAAACAAGCTTTCCATTCATGTGAAACAAAGCCCCTCTCTGACCCTCTTCAAGCACAACTCAGATCAATGGATGGGTAATCGCACGTTCACTCCTGGGGTCATGTCCATTTTCTCATGGACATAGGCAGGCATTAGGCTCATACCTAAATGAACTTCACTCACTTATGTATTGCTAATTGGGTTAACTTGTGATAAACATGCCTACGCTTGTAAAGGTTTTTGGGTCATTAGCCTAGTGACCACCTGTGAAACTATGACACAAAGATAGCACGGTTAATGGCTTACCATAAATGAGAAGGCTCTTCCCATATGATAAATTACAGCAGTATACCAGCATTAATTTAGGACAGAAGAAAAGCAAACATTAGTTCAAGCTGGGTAGCATGACACAATGGGAAAATAAATTGCTTTCGAATATGGTCTCTAAATCCTGAAATATGACTGGTTAAAACTAAAAAGTATCAACCTGATAATACAGCTTGAAGCCTGATTATAAGAGCAGACAAAGCAGATGACCTACTACTAGAAAAATAATTCACAACTGTCAGTAGCCATCAAGTCTCAGGACAACTATGCAATGAAAACATCTCTTTTTTTAACATTTTATTCAGCATCTTTCCTTATTTGTGTGTCAGTCTTATTTCTGCTGCAGGCAACAGTGCTGCATGTGGGGCAATTGGGTCCAGGATAATACCACCAGAGTCCCCCCTCCCCAGCTCAAGCTAATGAGAAAAAAATATGTTCCAAGGCTGAGGACAAAAAAAGATGATGAGTTGAGAATACAAGAGCTGCTCCCCCCCCACAGACACACACATACACACACAGACACACACACACACACACACACACACACACACACACACACACACACACACACACACACACACACACACACACACACACATACACACACACACACACTTACTTCAGTCTTTAAAATAATTTAAACAGCTGCAGTATTACAATGAGGCTGCTTAAATAACTACAACCAGTAATCCCACTTCTGAATTGCAGGGAACAGTCAAGTATCTCTTAAACAGTGACCGATCATAACACCTACCAGTTAGTACCCTGGGCAGCCAGTAATCCCCTCTGCTCTACTCTACCCTACCCAGATTCTGGGATTCCTCCTTTCTACCGAAACATTCATTTTCAAGATATTATAATCCCCTTCAGTTTACAGAAATTTCTTACAAATTTTGTGCAATCTATTAATAGTAGGACGGTGGCACATCACCACATACCTCTCAACCCCTTTCTAGACAAAGCCTAAAATAAAGGGAAGAGCAAAGGGTGCTAGGTAACCGGAATGTGTTAGCATGCATTTTTCTGAAGGTATGAAGTCTGAAAATCATGTCTATCATAATTTAGTGGCTTTATTCCTCAGTAATTTGCCAGAAAACCATAAATATTCTGAGCAACAGACAAAAATATGAGTTAAGAATCTGGATATTCATTTCAGTACATAGATGTAACAATGTGGTGGGCTTTTACAACTGTGGGTCGCTATGTAGCACACAGTATAGCTTCCTGATATATTTGCATCATGTACGCTCATTTTCAGCATGTTTTCAGTAACACTTTAGTTTTTAAACTTGTTGACCAAAAGAAAACTGAAATATTACATACTCGGAGAATGTAAATTTTATAGTACAACAGACAATAGTGCAGGCTGCAGCATCAACTTACCTTAAAATAAGCAGAAAGTGAAGAAAATTGTCGTCAAAATAAAAAAAAATACAATTAGATCCACAGTTGGGAGCCCGCGTGGTGAAACAAACCAGGCTGCCGATGATCCACCACGCTGTCCAGTCCAGAAGAAATTCAGGAAGCAAATAACAGCCAATGGATGCGCCTGCCTTTAGCTCGTCACGAAGGAAAGAATGAGAGACGGGCATGAGCTGCATTATATACTGTCGATTGGCAGTAGCCAGGGACGTCACTAAAACGAAAGCATCATGGATTGGATGCTTTTCAATAATGCTGGACAACAGCAGCCACTCATACATACATCACACGGGGGGATGGAATGGAAGAACAACGTAGGGAGGGGGGGTTCTATTGCTCTGTGCTCATATCGTCAGTCGTGGGGGGAGGGCGCAATGCTACTTTGCAGAAATGGGCATTGGGCGCAATGTTAAAAAGTGAAGAAAGTTTAACTTTTTAACTTTGTTTTTTTTTTGCGATTTTGCGCCCCTTATGAGGCCAGCCTGTACAGCGCCCTAGGCGGTTGCCTAGTTCGCCTATGCCTAAGGCCGGCCATGCACAAAGGTGCTTAGCAAGCTTATAGTGCATGGAGCACCATGGTTATCCTGAAAAAGAAGGTCAAATTACAACCTGGTTCAACACTGCTATAGTGTAAGACTGAACCTTAATACCATTTATAGTGGTGCTTAACAACTGTTAAGTTGTTAAGCACACTGCATGTGCTGTTAAGGTCAGGTCTGCACTAAAAGCAAATGAGTCTGACCAGTAAACAGCAGCAATAGGTATAAACAACTTCATTTTTAACTCCTGATTCTACCTGTAGTCTGCTAAACTACACAGAGCATTTTGAATTCAGCAGCTTCCCTTACACAGGGAATATGAAAGGATGTCAACTGCTCCTCCGATGCTTTACAGACTTTAAAGCCAATACATCACATTTATTTCACATATTACTTTTGACTAATTTGAAATACATGGGGAAGGCAAATCTCTGTGCACTACAAAGAATTATGACTGGATCACTGATCATAACATAACATGTGTTTCCACATGGATGCCAAGATTCACCTCTTGACTTTTACTCTCTGGTTGAATTTATTGGCATCCATGTTGCAAACACATAATAAATGGGTTACAATCAATGACCCAATCAAAATATTTTATGTCTTTTTCCCAGGTCTGGAGCATAACTACATCATTCCGTACACCACATTCCTATTAGCCAGCCTACATCTATGACTAATACTGTAGTGGGGGGATGCATAATTCTACACTGCGGTCTTGTTGCTTATCCAGCCATTGTACTGATGCATAATTGGTTCCCAAGCTGAAGTTCCTACCTAACAGATAATACTTTAATGAACAGAAGCAACACTTTACAGCCAAACACCACATCACTATAAATGAATACCTTTTTCAGCATTGATTCATTTTTGACAGATGTAACAAATAGTATGCTCCTAACCTGGAGTATCTTGGCACAACATTGTTCCCACACATACCTCTGATGCACTCATATACAGTGTAAATTCCTTAGCAAATCAGGAGTCTGTAACACTGGCTATGAACATAGAACATTGAATGAACTGAAAAGGACACTATTTTCAAAAAACACAGCACCTCGATAGAAGATTTTTCTTTTGTGAGATCTATCAAAAGATGTGCAACAGTTGCAAAATTAGGTCTAAATTTTCAGTAGTACCCAGTTAGCTCAAGAAAAGCCTTCACCTGTCTTTTAGTGGAGGGTATAGGCCACTTTTATGGCCTTATTTTTTCCTAGTTGTGGTTTGACCCTTCTTCTTGTTAGGTATCTCAGATATTTGACGTCTATCATGCCTAACTTACTCTTCTTTGAATTCACAGTCAAGCCTGCTGGTCTTAAAGATTCTAACAGAACCTGAACTTTTGATACGTGAGACTCCCTGTCGTCTGAATGGTTGACCACATCACCTAGGTACGTAGCATACCATGAGTGGGACTTCAGTATTTTATCCTTTAATCTTTGAAAGGTGGTTGAAGCTCCATGTGGGAAAAATGTTGACACTGTGTACTGAAATAGACCTTCAGAGGTTAAGAGTTTGCTTTTCCGTTAGCAGAAAGGGTAAGTGGTATTAGACAGTACCCCTTTGTCAAGTCTAGAGTTGTCTGGCCTTTTCTATGTTCATAGCTCATCATTTCTGGTTATGGGCTAGCCATCAAACTATGAAATGCTATTCAGTTTCCTGAAGTCATTACAGAATCTGATGACAATCAGGTTTAAAAACTAGCAAGGCTGGACTTCTCCATTCACTCTCTGACTCGTACATCATTTCTAGTTTGAAAATCTTTTGAACTTCCTTTCTTACTAATTGTTTCTGTGACTCTGTACCCTATAAGATCTTAGTCCAACTTTCAATCCAGCTATTGTCTTTATATTATATCCTATTAATTTAGAGCTCCCATGAATGTCTGAGAACATTTCATTATTCCTTAATAAAAAAATCTTATTTCCTGCCATACCTTTCAACCCTTAAGCAATGAAAATAGGATCTAAGGCTCTTGAAAAACAGGAAAATCCAGCTAAAAATCTGGACATCTAATTAGCATAACATTTGAATACCAAATAACTTTTCCTGCTTTGAGTAGGAATATAGGACACTACTCTAAAACACATTAAAAAAACGGAGATTCGCAAAAATGATGGAAAATATGAGCAGCTTATCGAAAACACAATGTAAAATCTTTACACTTTAATGAACTACATTGGAAAATTCTACCAGACAAGGTAATTTATTTTTGCTTCAGAAAGAAAGGAAATGTAAGATGTGTGTGCTCTTTCTTTAAATTATTGGTGCCACTAATATGTTGGTTATGTAGAGTGGTTTTCTGTATGGTTTCAGAAAATTGAGTGAATGGGTAATTCAAGCCTGAAAATATAAACATACCTCTAAAAATGGGAACATCATGAGCAGGGGTAAATCAAGCCAGAAAATAGAAATGTTCCTCCAAAATAAGGACAACTAAGAGGTTTGCTTCCTGAGTTTGTACTTTTGACAATTTGAGGTTTGAGGAAGCTAGTGTAAATATATCCCTCTTTTTCCTGCTTACTTAACTTTGTAGTTTGCTGCAATTATTCTTTTAGTCATCTCAAAGGGGCCTTGCCCCTTGGCCAGAAATTTGTTCTTCATGGAGGGTTCCAATACTGATACCTGATCCCCTGGGTTAAATTCTCTAAAACTGATACCTTTACAACAGATTCGTTGTATTGCTTGGACTTTCAGCATGTGTTCCTTTACTATGCAGCATAACCAACTTTCATCTACCTTGTCTAACATAACGTTTTATCACACTCTTAAGTAGTGTTGCCTTTTCTTCTCTAGTCTTTTTATAATACCTCTGGGATGGCTGTCATACAAGACCTAAAATAGGGTAAACCCAGACAAAGCTTGTGGCACTTCTATCACAAAAAAGCATGTAAGCTAACAACTGGTCCCAGTTCTTACCAGCTGTATCAATTACAGTTTGGACTTCACTGTTTCATTGGCTCATTCTACCACTTTCAAAGCTAGAACTATCCCACTATTTACCCTTCTCACAGCTACTAACTACACACAAACTCTTCTCTATACCTTACCAATGCTCCATTCTAAGCAACATGTTCACTATTACTCTCCAAATAGACAGGTCTATCTACATTGCAAGCAAACTGCTTCTCCACATGATTCACATTCATCAACATTCACAACTCCTTTTCCCATTTTTGCATATAGGGTCAGGGTGTCACTTCAACGGTGACAATCATCCAGAGCCAAGTTTCACAGTGCCGGGTGGATAGCCCTGCCCATTTAGTATTTCAGTCGATGACTCTGTGTATGGGCCTTTTCCTCTGTATCCAGAATGGAGCTTCTTGTCCCTACTATTCAGATGAAAAAACTATGATACACTTTTCAAAGTTAAACTCAAACAACACTTACTGGATAAACGGCTCTGCCTTTGTTCCACACCGGCTAATCCTACATTGTTTCCACCTTTCTAGACTGCTTTTCCTTCCTTTTACCTCCTCACTCATGTGGTATTCTATAAAACTATTACATTTAATTTATGGAAAGCTTTTCTCCTTTCCATTTTATTTATATTTCACAGTCAAAATGCTTCCTGCTTACTTTTTGCTACCCCCCCCGACCTCCAGCTGCCCTACCTTACTGTCTCTTCTTTCCTTAATCTTTTCCCCTCTGCCTTCCCTCCTTTCACTTTCCCAAATCCACGTACTCTAACTGTTCTGGACTTAGACTCTTCTCTCTCTATCTACTCCCTACACAATTTATCAGGCTATTACCTGGCAACTCCTCTCTACTACTACACCTATTCATACTCGGAACTGCATAGCAACTACCATCCATATTGCGATCCAATACTGCTAAGTAACTGTATATGAATGTGACTGATTCTTAAAAATGGACTTCCATGAATCTGCTTTGTATATGTAATTGTGAAAAATTATCAACGCAATTGTACATCTGCAGATTATGTCCTAATTTTACTATTATTTGTTAATAAGCTTACTCTGTATTATGCTATTCTACTAGGAAAATTATTGTAACTTTTTTTTCTCTTTTGTCTTTTGCATATTGATGTATGGAGCTTTTCTACCCAGTCCTTCAATGAAAAGGTGTTTGCTTTTGCTGATCTAATAGGAATATCACAATAAACAAATATAAATAAATAAGTACACCATCCATATATGAATGCTATACTGTCACCTTTAGTTGCTTAACTTTAAAGCATTTATTCAATCGATGCAATTCCCTTGACATAAAGTGCGCCTTAGTAAGTACCTTGTTAGGGATAAATACTCTGGAGACAAACAGTAGCAGTTCTCTGGCACTGTAATGGCATGGCTGTAGGAAATTTTGCAGCACGGTCAGTTATTACTGTTACTTTCTAACACCATTTTCTAGATTCTACTAGTTGTTACACAACGTGCACAGCAATGCATTCAAATGGCACCTGTAAAATAAGCTTTGGGATCAGTGAGCTCATAAATGCAGGCTGAGATGCTATTATTTTTATTTTACCTAGCAATAAAATCTAGAAATCTCTTCCTGAATGTTGCCCATACCTAGAAAACCTCACTAACAACTGTTGTAGAACTTCCTGTCGTATCTTACCCTATATAAGAAATCATTATTTTAATTCAGAATAGGGGTGATAAGTAATTGGAACATCTTCTGATAAACACTTGGTTACATTCCGTCTTGACCTACTGTAAGCATCATCTTCCCATTGTGCTTTTATAATGCTTATATATGGCTTATCTGTAAGTCCACTAGTTCAGGGTTACTTTCTTTACTAGCCTGCCTTTAGGTGATAGGTCCATCTCCAAAAAACAGTGATGCTACAACTTCTTCTATGTCTTTTTCTACAAAACGAAATAGTGGGCAAGTATTTTCTTCCTTTCTTCGTTAACTTTATATTATTCTAGGTCAAAATGGGTTTAGAACTTTACATTTTCTTACCTGTCTCAGCTTTAGTACTTGCTACCATTTTTTTGCTCAGATGTTCCTCAGGGTGTGTTTTTCTTCTCATATTTTTATCCTCTTTATTTCTATAGTAATATTTTTGTTAATTTGTGATCAGACATCTGTACTGAGCCAATTTTTCCTTCAGAGGTCTCTCAGTTCACTTTCAGTTCCTGTACTGTCATCTCTTACAATATTAGGTTTTTGTTGTTTCATTAGTGGATCAGGTTTCCGGTACCACCATGCATCATTTTTACCTCTTAACCACAACCAGATTCTCACCCCATTGGTAGCTTCTATGGTAACTCCCTTCAACCAGGTTTGCTTCTGGATTTCTACGAGAGTATCATTGTCCTGTCCCCCAATCCTTACAATGAGATGACATTTCAAACTGTTGCTTTACTTTTCTCTTATTGGATGCATCCTCCTGCCATTAAATGTCTATAGACTGCTCCTCTGTTAGTATATTACACAGTACCTTAAAATGGAGAACTCTTCCCCTATGATGACATTATGGATTAAATCATGAACTAAAGCTAAATGATGCAAAGGTTTTTCTAAAACTATATGAATTTCTACATGAATGGGAGATATTTTTTATGACTGTGAACACATATGACAGCCACCTTTTTTTTGCTAATTTTATGCTTAGGCACATAAGAATGTTTGACAAGAATAATCATGCTTCCAGAATTCAGAAAACTTGAATTTCTCTCTTTTCCAAACGTACAACCACTGCACTAGTTACTTTACATGTTTAGTGATATAATGCTGACTCAGTTATCCTCACTTGTGTTGTATCATGTAATACAGGAATAGTTTTTATTTGTAGCATGCATATACATTTTCATACTCCAAATCTTTCACTTACTGGTGAAACCACATCTGGAGCACCTGGAGATGCTAGAAGGAGAATGGTGTGACTCTACTGGAAAGCATCCAGATTAAAGTACAACAGTCATTTTGGATAGATAGATAGATAGATAGATAGATAGATAGATAGATAGATAGATAGATAGATAGATAGATACATAGAAAGAAGTAGGAGCATCATCTGTAACTGCTGAACTTGCAAGCATTAGACGCTAATAGACAGACAGACAGATCTTGCAAATCTTCCAAATCATATTTGCATGACTTGAAGCGCTGTTCACAATCCCTGTGTTATATATGACATGAAGTACTGTTCACAGTCCCTGTGTTATATATGACATGAAGCACTGTTTACAATCCCTGTGTTACATATGACATGAAGCACTGTTCACAGTCCCTGTGTTATATATGACACGAACCACTGTTCACAGTCGCTGTGTTACATATGACATGACGCACTGTTCACAATCCCTGTGTTATATATGACACAAAGCACTGTTCACAGTCCCTGTGTTACATATGACATGAAGCACTGTTCACAGTCCCTGTGTTATATATGACACGAACCACTGTTCACAGTCGCTGTGTTACATATGACATGACGCACTGTTCACAATCCCTGTGTTATATATGACACAAAGCACTGTTCACAGTCCCTGTGTTACATATGACATGAAGCACTGTTCACAATCCCTGTGTTATATATGACATGAAGCACTGTTAACAGTCCCTGCATTATTTAAGCTACAGGTTTGCATTTTCAGTCTTCCACTGTAACATACTTACTAATTTTGACATTGTCTGGCATTATATGCGTTTTAATGTATTCCTCTCAATGGTTATTTCTGTCCCTCTAACTCTCTAATGTGTACCTCTATGGATTTTATATTTTTAGAATTATACTTTTATCTGGAATCATGTGAATCATGTTTCCAGGTCTGTTTACTATAGATAAGATGAACACAGTTGAAAACAGGTGGTAACTGATGTGAATGGCTGTAAGCCAAACTCAGAATGAGTTGCAACAGACATACACCAAATAGTTAAAAAGGATGGCAGACATGGGTTTTGAAATATCTAACACTGAAATAAAAACAAAAAGTACAAGCCAGGATTTCTGCACTACACACAATTGGTAAATTGCCTGAGAGATGCTGTTATGGGCCATGTGTGCACATTTAATTTGCATATCTTTTACTGAGCATAGCTATTGCTTGGAGCACTAGCCATTCATTCATTCATTCATTTATTTATTTGCCTTTGGTTATTGTAAATGTCCAAACTTGGCAAAGCCACTTTTCAGCAGAGGACCAGGGGGGAAAGCTCTACATTATGCACATTTGCAAATGCAATTAGCATATGCTAACAACAAAAACATACTTGATAACACTGAGCTATATATAGTTTAACAGGTGATTATCACATTAAGTGTACTGTACAGTATTTAAAACATGCAAAATCACACTTATCTAAAAACAGCATTATTTTATTGCTTATATATAAAAGTCGCATTGAAATTTTAATACACAGACAGCAAATGAAGCACATACATATTTTATTCAAACAGTTATTCAATTGAGACATGTAAACAGGAGACAACATGTCAACTAGTCAAACAGACATTCACCTGCATTCATCACCATTGTCTTTGACCCCTTTGGTCTTGGCTGAACGTCAGGAATGTTTGTATTTTTCTCAGTTACTGTTTCTGTACTTCTATGACTTTATGATCTATACATGTTAGTCTTCTGCATTTTAAGAAGAATGTTGTCAGTCATACATTATCTATCTATCTATCTATCTATCTATCTATCTATCTATCTATCTATCTAATCTATCTAATCTATCTAATCTATCTATCTATCTATCTATCTATCTATCTATCTATCTACCTATATATCTGTCTATCTATCTATATATCTGTCTATCTATCTATCTATCTATCTATCTATCTATCTATCTATCTATCTATCTATCTATCTATTTTCTTAGCAGGTAAGTGGGCTGCTCATTGGATCTTTTTTTTTAGTCAAGTTAAGAGCCACTAGGCCAAGAGTAAATAAAATATACTTGCAAACATGCATGTGTGTGTCTCTGTGTGTGTATGCCAATGGTGCTGTCTGAACATGTCAGTCAGAGATGTATAATTCTGCCTTATTGTTTATGTTAAAGCACTTACAAACCACTTATGAAGAGTGAGTGACTATGTGTGTGTGTGTGTGTGTGTGTGTGTGTGTGTGTGTGTGTGTGTGTGTGTGTGTGTGTGTGTGTGTGTGTGTGTGTGTGTGTGTGTGTGTGTGTGTGTGCGTGTGTGTATGATACAGAGGCATAATAGTTAAGATCTTCAGCTGTGTACATACCTCTCAACTGTGCATTTTTTTGCAGAATGTCCAGATGTTTGTCTCATATTTTTGGTCCGTTTTTCATAAAATTGTGGTTTTCTGGCAAGTTAGTGGCAAATAATTAAAGATTGAAGTTAGAAAATAATGATAGACATTTGAGTTTCAGACTTCATAACTTTCAGAAAATTCATGCTATTGCAGAACCTGTTATTCTATCAACTTTCTAAGTGTCTAAGAGCAATATTTAAAAATTGTCCCTATTTTTGGGCCTTTGTCCCACTTTTATAAATGACCTTGTCCAGATTTCTTGCTGTAAGAGGTTGAGAGGTATAGCTGTGTAAGATACAGTGGCATAATAATTAAAATCTTCAGTATACATACACAAGGTCCAGGGTTTGGTCCTAACCAATGGCCAAAGTCTGTCTGGAGTTTAAATGTTCCTCCCATGTCTGTCTGACATTTATGAACTTTTGGTATACTAAATATGATAGGCACCATAGGAAAAAGACCCATCAAGTATGACTATGTGTCATAGATAATTTGCCCCTGGGAAAAAAATTGTCAATAATGAAATTAATTTGAGATGTAGAAATATTGACTCTATTTATAGAAACCTCTTCATACATATCATTTCATAATAATACATTCATTTTATCAACATAATTACATTTATTCATAATCACAACCCCCCCCCTCCCTTATCTGGCTTCATAACCCTCACAGTTTTGTCAGAGCATAACTTCTTGAGTAACTTTTGCTCCCAAATAGTATAATTACTTTGCTCCAAATATTTGGAGCCTACTAATAATTTTCTGAGATCAAATTCACACAGTTTTTCAAATGAAACCAACAGAGGGTGAAGAGGGGGATTAACAACAATACTCAGAAGTAAAACATAACTAAAAAGAGTACAAATGTTACCATCTTTAAATATTAATTGTAAATTATACTTCCCTAGAAAGAGCTTTAAATCCACCATTATATTTACAATATTTGCTTTTTGGGTAGGGACAAAAGTAAATCCCTTAGATAACAGGTTAGCCATGCTACTATGCATAATACAGTCACTATAATTATATACTTTAAAGTTCGCACTGTCATTTAATACAGTTACACGTGTTATCAACATGGCCATGGTGGTGCAGCGGTTAGCACTGTCGCCTCACAGCAAGAGGTTCTCCAGTTCGATTCTCGACTGGAGTGCCTTCTGTGTGGAGTCTACATGTCCTCCCCATGGTTGAGTGATGCTAAAGACATGCAAGTAGGTGCGAGTATGAATGGACGTGCCTTCTTTGAAGGTTGGGCGTCAGGCTGGCAACTTGGCACTGTAAAAATCCACTGCCAATCATGAGCAGACCAGAGTTTCGCTGTGGCGACCCCTAACCGGGAAAAGCCGGAAGACTTTTACACAATTGTTGTCAACAGTTAAAATCTGTTCTTTCTGGTTGTACTTCAATTCACATTAGATCATCTGGAGTAAGCATCTAAGTCACCCCACCCCAACACTTTGCTGAGGGGCACCTTGTCTCCAGTTCTGTAGTCTCTCTGATCTCCTCAAGGGGACCCATTCTAAAGAAGATGCCAGGAACAGGTCATCATTGGCCCCCTCAATAATATGATCCCTGTCCCTAGGTGGCCTAGGATAAGCATGTCCTTTAGCGTAATCACTTCTGTCACTCTCAAACTTCTTACTCTTATGTACACGAATGTCATTATAAATGTGCTCACCATCCACAAAAATCTTATTATTATTATTCTCATAAATATTAAAGTTAAGTCATTAGTAATTACCTTGCCCAACTCCTTAATTTCCACTTCCAATTCATCCATCATCCTCTGCTTATGTTTCAGTAAAATTTTCAAGAGCTCACAGCCCTGCTGATCAAAAAGTGCCAACAAGTATCTGTGTAGCTCTGAATTTTTTGGATCCCTATTGGTTATTTCTAATAGCTTAGACATTTAGACACTTGACTAACTTTGATGGATTCAAAAAATATCCATTTTCTATTTGCATCTTTCAAAATTTGATAAGCTTCAGTTTAAACATATCCAAGGACTCACTCAGTGATGAAAACGTCTTGGGAAAGTTTAAAAAGTCATCCATCCTTTTCCCAAATCAGGCATTGATATAGGTAGCCTTTTTCTTAGTGTGCTCAGTATTACATGTTCTTCTCAAGTCACCATTCAACCTTCCATCAGGAATCCAATTGTTGGAAACATACTGCCTTAATGGTGGAAAGTCAGCATCTGTACCTGGAGTAGGAAACAAATCCTGCAAGGCATTTTGAATATTCTCCACAGGTAAGTGTGAACGTTGCTGGGTGAGCAAACATAACAACTGGGTTATATTACCCATATTCTGTATCAGTTCCTCGAAAAGCATTCCAGCAGCCTATGTAGATAAGTCATTTCATGCTGTGGATAACATACTGGCTTCACATACAGACGTCACACACTAAGAATAGGGTTGCCACCTTTTCACATGGCCAAAGTGGGACAATTGTGATACAAACATCAGATTTTGCAGGCCAAAACATATCCACGGCCAGTACAAGGGACATAACTTCACTTTTTTGCCTAAATAAAAGCTTATTCTTGTAGCATTTTAGTTGCTTATTCTGTTTCTTATAACATTTAGGTGTTTCAGATACAGAATATCTGTTTTATACAACTATTACATAAAATATAGAAAATAATTTTGGCCTAATATTTCAGGACAGTTGCCATTCTTACAATATTTTTGCAGGACACAAATGCCCAAAGAGGGACTGTCCCTCGCAAAGTGGGACAGGTGGTAACCCTAACTAAGAACTAACCACCAAACTAACAAACTGCAAAAAAAAAGGAAATGACTGCCACAACACCATGAAGATTGTACCAAGGAACTTTATTAAAAATAAAAAAACCTTTAAGTGCTTTCATCCTAAAACCTAGGGACATCTTCAGAACTAAAACACTTTGCAAAATACATTACTTTTAAAGTATCTGGAACAACAGGCCCACCCCTATCAACCAATCACAATGTACTATGAAATATAAAAGATCCTTAAAGGAACATCAATAAATGTTACAAAATATAAACAACAGAACCATATGTAACCATAAAACCATCATCGGTAGGTAAACAACACTTTGAACAAATTGTAAAAACATATGTTAAAACACCATGAATAATATAAATACATACATTATGAAAAAAAACATTTTTTTTTTAAATTATACCTTATATGATTTTAAAGAATGGCTTTATGAACATACTTATGACATTTCGCACAAGAATAGGAATAATACACACTACAAACATATTGAACAGTTTAAGGATCATAATTTCCTGTTTTGGGGATTAGATAGAATTTTTAAAAATCCAAGAAAGGGACCATGAAATAACCATATTGAATATGCGGAGTTGAAATGGCAAATTAAGTTGAATGCATGTAATTATCCAGGGTTACATTAAATGGCTTCTATAACCAGTATTTTAAAATTATTTATTAGTATTTAAAATTATTATCACACAGTGCCTCCCCTACATTTGAAACAGATTTCCCTTGTGGGTTTGACAGAATCTAGATGAATGGATGGGTCGCCTAAAATATACACCAGAATTAACAGCCCTAGCCATCCTTGAGGAAGGGGGTAATGCCTGAGGGTAAGTACTGGTAAGGCATTTATGGTCCTAAGAATAAATTACCTTGAAATGTCTATGAATCTATAAACTAAGGCAAGGACATTTATGCCAATAGATGGATGGATTGCATGACAGAAGTCCTAAAACAGGCAGGCATGACTATCAAAAAAGGTAGGACAGTGGTCTGAATAAAAAGAGTTGACAGCTGATGCAGTACCTTGACCCTATGTAATATGGGGAAAAAGTGGTATTGATGATTATAATGATGATTTGGTTTCTTTCATACCTTTTACCTAGCTGATGAAATTATTGGTTTTATTATTTAGGTTCATAGGTTCATACTAGGCTATCTGCTCTAGGGCATTTATAAGCCTAGCCAGAATGTGTTTGGCTTTCGCCACCCATTTTAAATTTATTTTGCTATGCCCTTTTTCGAGGTTAGTATACTGTGCCTCTGTCTAATAGTGACACAGAAGTGATACCCGGGGTAAACCTACGATCTCCCATCCACTCATCAAGATTCCTCTTGAAGAGAGTCAATGAGGGACTCTGCCTAACCTGGACTGGGATTTTATTCCAGAGTGAAGGGAGCCTCTGGGTTATGAATCTGTCCCTCCAGCATGTCCTATTTATTTCAGTGCTGAGGTTCAAGTCTCTCGAGTGCGTAGCTCGATGGGATTTGGATTTTCTGAGGTGCAGCATGTCCATTAATTCTGGGATCTCAGATGCTCAGGTAAGAGCTGCCCTCTCCAAAGCAAAAAACACAGCATCAATGGGACCAGACGGTGTCCTGGGCTGCATCCTACATGAACTCCAAGAAGAGCTAAACCCAAACATAAAACTACTGTTCAGTCTCAGCCTTACTACAGGATATGTACCCAAAGAGTGGCGTACAGCAACAGTGGTCCCTCTCCACAAAGGTGGTGCCTCAATGGATCCTGGAAACTATTGCCCCATAAGCCTGACTAACTTGGTCTGCAAAGCTATGGAAAGGATCATCATGGACCTCATAAATAAAGATATTGGGGACCTACAGACACTGGATCCTACCCAGTTCGGCTTTGTTAAGGGCAGATCCTGCCTCTTAAACCTGGTTGATTTCTTTGAAACAGTCACCAAGGCCATTGACGAGGGGAAGGTGGTCCACACAGCCTACCTGGACCTCGCAAAAGCCTTCGATACAATACCCCACTCGGGCATTATAGATAAGCTCACCAGCTTAAATATAAACCCCTATGTCACTAGATGGGTTGCAAACTGGCTCAAGGACAGAACCCACATGGTTAGAATTGCTGGAGCCATGTCAGACTCCAAACCAGTTACAAGTGGCGTCCCACAAGGCTCAGTCCTGGGACCTCTCTTGTTCAGTATATATTTCTCAGAGGTACAGGCCAACTCGGAAGGACTGTGGCTGACCAAGTTCGCAGATGACTGCAAACTGGGCACCATAATTGACACTCCAGCTGACACAAGCATCCTTCAAAAGGGCCTCATAGAAACAGACAACTGGTGCCAGAGCCATGGCCTCAAGCTAAACGCCAAAAAGTGTATAGTCATCCCCTTTGGCAAAAACAAAGTGCCCACAAATTACCATATAGGTGGTAATCCATTAAGTACAGAAGAAGTAATTAGGGACCTGGGGACCCAAGTTGATAGCAATCTCTCATTTGACAACCACGTGGCCAAAGTGGTTAGAAAAACATTTTATATAGCCCACCTAATCATGAAGGGATTCACATCTAGATCAGGGGAGGTCATCGTGCCTCTTTACTCATCCCTCATCAGGCCCATAATTGAGTACAATGCCCCTTTTGGGATGTACCTTACCAGACACCTGCAGCAACTGGAAAGACCCCAAAAGTACCTCACCAAGAGGATCAAAGGGCTCAAACAGATGCCATATGCTGCCCGGTTAAAGAAACTCCAGCTCTACTCAGTGGCATACCGCGTGCTTAGAGGCGATCTGTGCCTGACGTATAAAGCCATGTCCAACCCGGAATTAATGGACATGCTGCACCTCAGAAAATCCAAATCCCATCGAGCTACGCGCTCGAGAGACTTGAACCTCAGCACTGAAATAAATAGGACATGCTGGAGGGACAGATTCATAACCCAGAGGCTCCCTTCACTCTGGAATAAAATCCCAGTCCACATTAGGCAGAGTCCCTCATTGACTCTCTTCAAGAGGAATCTTGATGAGTGGATGGGAGATCGTAGGTTTACCCCGGGTATCACTTCTGTGTCACTGTTAGACAGAGGCACAGTATACTAACCTCAAAAAAGGGCATAGCAAAATTAATTTAAAATGGGTGGCGAAAGCCCAACACACTCTGGCTAGGCTTATAAATGCCCTAGGGCAGATAGCCTAGTATGAACCTATGAACCAATGAACCTATGAACTTGTCAGGAATTTGCTGACATTTTTATAGGTTCATACTAAGCTTATGGACAAAAAAAGGACAGTCAAAAAGCTCAGCCATTTTACAAAATACTTTTGTGCCAGACTAACAATGTTCCCCTTTACGTAGATTTTTTCTGCATATCCCTGGTGAAAAATTGTCACCATCCATCCAGTCATCCACACTTGTTTTAAAGACTGCTGGGGAAGTACTCTGCTTGATAATAAGGATATCATATTCCAGAAATGAGGTTATGTTGGGCTAGATATCTGTCATATTTAAGATTCCAGTTTCTTTGTCAGGAAAGCTGACCTTACATGTACTTGCCTACTATTTTGTGTCATTCTGAGTTCCTACATATGCCTGAAGCATATTTTTCCCAACTAAATACATTTTGACTTGAATTTCCTAATTACTTTTAAGTTCATTTGACAGAAGAGCTTTGTGTTTGTTTTAACTGGCATCCTGGGATGTGTGAAATGTGTCCATTAGCAGACAATTTGCCTGATCATTCTAATCCTTTTTATGCCGCATCTCAATAGAAGCATAGAAAGCCTTAAGAGTCTCAGACTTTTTTTATAGTAGTAAAACAATAGGACAGTTCCCCACCTGCAGTGGGTGTTTTATGTATTAAAATGCAGATATTCTTTTTTGGTTCTGGATAACTATTACTCTGAATATGAGTAAGAACTGGGTTCAGGAAAAATATTAAATACAAATCGTATGAAGGACTACACAGTCAGTATTTATTTTTCTTCCTGTCCTTATCACAACAGTACAATTAGACCTCTATGCTTACCTGCTATAATAGTTTCAGCAGGTATACTTACTCTTGCTAATTAGCTGACAGCAACCTTTCAGACCTCAATAATGCAGCTGTATAGTTCAAGTGTACAGTATGCCGACACTACTGTGCACATCCAAAAGTGTATGTATGTATCTACACCTAGATGGGGTGCACCTTTTTCTATAGCATCTGAAGTAAACAGTACAAAACTTCTTTATGGTCTTGGGTATAATTATGTATGGCTATGTTATGCACAGCTTATCTAGACTGGACACAACAACAATACAGATTTGGCACCAAAGTATGTAGTAAGGTCTCACTATTGCTGATAAAAATTGAGGTTAGACTAAGTCGGCCTACTGACAAAACTGAGAAAATAATTGTAAACCGTTTCTGCTATTTCTTAAAAAGGTTTACCTATTTGTACATTATGAAGTGTAATGCCTTGGTTAGTGACAATGAGGGATATGATTTCTATTTAAAAAGTATGGATCAAAATTACTTCATTTACTGGTAAGGTTACTTCCTCGAGGATTTGTCCCTCATCATTGTCAGAAGGCTAGAGTATGATACAATGAGCATACTAACTTCCAGATGGATAAGATGTATAGCAGGGAATGAACCATTCTCGTGTTTTCCAAACAAAGTCTTTTGTATTTTTTTCTTTTTTTTTTAGTTCCTGGCTTTCTCAGTGACAGTGATACAAGTAAAATCCATCACAGAAGTTGCACTGCAACTAAGACTTCATTTTCCCCAGCAGAATACATAGCATTAGCATTTATAGGTTTATTTGAGTGCTATATTTGGAATAGAATGCAACATGGTTAAATACTATTTAAAACACTCTTGATTTCATGGAGATGCAGGAATACTGGTCTGCTTAAATAGACACACAATGCAAAAGGAAATAAGGGAAACAAACTAAGACACAACACAATGAAGTTCATTTGCAATTCATAGTCATAATTTCTTGTGCTAAATGGCCAGATATTCTAACTTTTCTTCTGCTATACCATTGTCCCACCAGTAGTAAGAAGCCAGGGATGTTATTAAAGTTAAATTCTTCCAAATATATCCATAAATGTGCATTCCTTTCTCCTTTATGGGTTTCCGATACTCTTCTTATGTCCTTGCGACCAAGAAAGTGAATCATACAAAAAGAACTCTTGCCAAAAAGTCCCAGAGTGACTTTAATATCATATATTAGAGGGATTCTCAAGAAAGAGTGAGCAAAGGTGTCTGCCTATATTAGTGGGTGCTTTCTCTGTTGTTCACAAACAGGGTTACATGTCTCAAGTGAGATGATTGATATCCACCTGAATAGAGATTCCTGTGGTAACCACATTGTTATTCTTTTGGAAAGGCAAGAATGGTACTCTGTTTTTGTTACTTCTCTCCTTCTGGTCAGGTATGGAAATCCAGACCAAACTAATCTAATTTTTTAATTAGTATTGCAGTGTCCATCTTCTCTTTACTGAACAAACCACTCATATTAACATAAGCATTACGACCAGTTCAGAGAAATGCTGTATGTCAAAAATTAACATTTTTGTACTTTTTTTGTAACATGCTGTATGTCACATTTAACATCCCCATGGGAATGCTCCTGCTCCCACCCCTCATAGCCTATTCCCCACCTCCTACAAACAACTATATCATATATTACTAGACACCAAATTAAGCCAACTGTAACAACATCTTATCATTTGACAAATCCTACAATTCCACTCAAGAAACTATATATATATATATATATATATATATATATATATATATATATATATATATACATACATACAACAGCAATCCTTGCTCTCATACAAAACTTAACCTAAGAATCTTTATTTCATCTGCTCATATCTTAGTTTTCCTGCAAAATAAAACCCATAAATTATCACTGTAACTGCTTAACCTTTGTTTTGTTTTTTTCTGTAACCCACAAATGACTGAAATTTTAAACTGCTGTAATCTGTTTGTTACCATTGTTTAAAGATTTGCCTCTAATCTACAAATTATTGAAATTGTAAACTAATGTAATCTTTTTGTAATCTTTGTTTTGGAGCTTTTCTCCCCAGGACTCCATTGAAAATGGGTTCTTTTTGGCCCAATGGACTATCCTGGTAAACCAACTGCAAATAAATAAATAAATAAATAAATAAATAAATTATACAGTGTCACTGTAAACAGCCATTCACCTATTTACAGTCTACTTTTCCATTACCGTTGCCAGTAAGATAGACACAGAAATGTTCCACAGTCCAGACATTTTTTTGTCCTTTTTAATGTGTGCTATCCCTCAATCTGCCTATGTCTAAATTCCATTTCCTACACTTACCTTTGACCCTTTATGTAACATGACCATTATTTAAAGTATATTTGAAGTTAGTGGTAATGTTTTGCTAAGCAAGTGCAAAAAGGAAACTATTCTTAAGTACGTTTTCAATATGTTGGCATTAGTCACTTGTGTTTCAATGCTTGTGCATATCGACAGATCAACATGGACTCTGTCTGTAGATGGGTGGGTAGAGAGATAGATAGATGGATAGATAGATAGATAGATAGATAGATAGATAGATAGATAGATAGATAGATAGACAGACAGACAGACAGATAGATAGATAGATAGATAGATAGATAGATAGATAGATAGATAGATAGATAGATAGATAGAGATAGATATATAAATAGATAGATAGATAGATAGATAGATAGATAGATAGATAGATATAGCTAGACAGATAGATAGATAGATAGATAGATAGATAGATAGATAGATAGATAGATAGATATCTGCTGATTGCTAACCCCTTATTATAATAGTTGTACAATTAGGAACATAGGAGTAATGCTAGGCAAGCGATCATGGGGACCATAAGAGTCCTAGCTATATGCACCTTTAAGAGACACATTTAAAAGTTCTTGACACCCTTTTCTAGCACCTAATTGCATTCACTTCCCAAATCTAGCAGCGCGATACACAATAATCCTGCTGCAAATTTGTGGCTACTCATTCTCCATTCATTTGCTTACTAGATAATTGCACTATTCTGTCTTGGGCCATTTTTAGGCAAGACAGTTTAGACTTGCTGGAGGGGAGGGGGTTGCCACAAAGTGTTTACCTCACAAACACAAAGTACAAGTTTTGATTCCCACCCTTGAAGGGGAAATAGGTTAAGCTTAAAATGCCCTGCAAAGGTAGCTAGCCTACTGCATACCATAAGCCTTTCTTGCATATTTTGGGAGGCATGAGAAAACAGGAGTATCTGCAGAAAACTATGCAGATGCAGAGAGAACATGCAAACTCCACGCAGATGGTGACTTCATGTCAGAACTGGCCCACGCCCCCTGGAGATATAAGGCAGAGATCTTGTCCAATAATACTATGTTGCCATGGGTGCCGGAACCAGACAGCCAGGGCGAGGGGGAGCCCCCCACTTTTGCAGCTGCAAGACCTGTCGGGAAAAATTAATGAAGTGGAGTTTTCACGCCAATGTGGATTCACATGGGGAAGTTTAACTAAAGTAGCTGTTCTTGTTCTCTTACTGCTCTGTGTTATAGGAGTTATGCTGCCGCTGTTCCATTGGTGCAGTCAGAGTCATGCCGGTAAGGAGAGTTTTGTTCTTTTATTTGCAGGAGTTATGCAGCTCCCGCTTGTGTGTGTGTGTGTGTGTGTGTGTGTGTGTGTGTGTGTGTGTGTGTGTGTGTGTGTGTGTGTGTGTGTGTGTAAAATGCCCCAGTTAGGTATACCTGGTGATTAGTGTTACTCAGGCTCAAACAAGTGCCTGAATTCTCTACCCATACCACCACTTGTGATTCAGGGAGTTCAGTCCATAGCTCTCCACTGTCCAGATTTTCACAGAATATTTGGCTCATACTGTTGGTCTGTTCCTCCTAAAATTTGTGTTTTTCTGGCAAATCAGTGAGAACTGAATTCACTAAATAATGATAGCTCTTTAAGTTTCAGTCTTCCTGTCTATCAGGAAACACATGGTAACACAAAACACTTTATTTTAGCAACTTTCTAAGATTATACAAGCGATATTTAAAATGTGT
Source organism: Protopterus annectens (assembly GCF_019279795.1). Lineage (NCBI taxonomy): Eukaryota > Metazoa > Chordata > Ceratodontiformes > Protopteridae > Protopterus > Protopterus annectens. The sequence continues at coordinate 658,096,154 of NC_056730.1, forward strand.
CCCTGGTTTTGGGCCTTTGCCCCCCCCCCCCCCCCAAATACATTTTGGCTTTTTCCAGATTTCTTGTGCTGCGAAGTTGAGAGATTTAGTTAATCGTCACATGGATTTTACAAGGAGCTGAGAGCTTCAGGGAAAGAGAAGTTTAGTGCTACTTATAGTAAGTCATTTGCGTTGTTAGTAGCACAACAGGTTGTATATTTGCTTTTGATGCAGAAGGTTATGGGTTCTACTCCCACAGTATACAGATGGAGCGCTGATACTGAACTGTGTTGTACTTTAATGGGAGTGCATGCTGCAGTCGTATGAATGTCCTCCTTTGGAGGAGTTACTTAGTAACTATGAACCTGTTATCAGTTTGCCATCCATTCCCCAGTGCAAAATTACTAGCTTATCATTTTTTAATGCAGCATAGGCAATTTATTCTTCAAGGGCAACAGGTACTTTATTTGTTGTTTGCTAGCAGCAGCCTCTTCAATAGTTACAGATCCCTTTAATGTGGAATTATTTAGATGACTTGCTTCTGCAGAGACTTTGCATATTTACTGATATTGGTGGATTGTAATGATAGAAAATTGAGTGGCCTTTTATGGTTGATATTTTCTGAAATAGGTAGTTTTGTCATTATTGGTTCATACATTTTGTTTTATTGCTCACTAGAAGACTGTTTCAAACTACAAATTTAAAACACATTCTAACAAGTGGTGCTGTATTATACAAGGAATATAATTTAATACAATCAGGTTAATACAATCAGGAAGGCGAATCAAAGAACGTATACATGTATGCTTGCTCACAGGATGCAGGAGATCAAAATAGGGGGAGAGACCAGTCACCAATGGTGTCTCCCAGGGTTCGGTGCTGAGACTTTTTCTGTTTGGCATATGCATCTCAAAAGTAAAAGGAAATACCAAAGGGCTTTGGCCAAATAAGTTTGAGATGACTGCAAGCTAGGAGCAGTTATTGAATCCCCAAATGACTTAACCATCATGCAGGAAGGCTTGTCCCAAACAATAACTGGTGCCAGAATCATGAATTGAAGCTAAACTCCAAGAAATACATTACTGTATCCTTTGGGAAGTCATCTACTCCAGGGAACTGCCAAATTGACAATGCCTCCTGAGAACTGACCCAGTTGTTTGGCATTTGGGAACTTGTGTGTGCAGTGACCTAACGTTTGACCAACATGTGCCCAGAGTCATAAGAAAGTCTTTCTATATTGCACAGTTTATAAACAAATTGATTGTGACTGGATCTAGAGATATTACTGCCCCCTTTTACAAAGCCCACATTAGGTCAATCATTTTGTATAATGCCCACTTCGGCATGTATCTTTCCAGAGCCATGCAATAATTGGAATACCCACAGAGATACCTTACTAAAAGGATACAAATTCTAAACAGTAGGTCTTGCATGGACCACCTCGAAGATTTATCACTATAGTCAGTATCCTACAGAGTGCTTACAGGTGACATGTCTGGCATACAAGGCATCCTCTGACCTAATACAGATGGACCTACTGAACATCAGCAAGTCAAATGGCATCAGAAATACTCAGTCTGGGTATCTAAACTGAATGTTGTGGAGAGATGGATATATATCCAGAACAGACTATCCATTCAAGTAAAACAAAGCTCATCCCTGTCCGTACTCAAATGCAGGTTGGATCAAAGGGTGAGTAATAGAAAATGTTCTCCAGGATTACCCCTTGTGCCATTAATGGATACAGGCAGTTCCTAAATGCTGCATCCCTTACATGGGTCCCTTCAAATTATCTACAGTGTGATCACATTTATTCTCACTAGGGCTAATATACAATTATCAGCCATGGGATAGGTAAGACCAATCAGGAAATGTTAATTCAAGCACCATAATGGAAATTGGCTAAGCTTAAAATGTCCCTGCAAGTGAACCTATGTTGTGGTAGTAAATATTTTTTAAAGAATTGCCCTTTGTCGATCACTAAATGCCCCTGTCACCCCCCCCCCCCCCAGTCTTCAACAGCTTCTGGTGCCTCTGTATGTTGCCCAAATACAATATTTAAATGCAGCAATAAATTTATTTATTTATTTTGACAGTTATTGACTGGTTATGTCCGACTGAGCATGAGCCCTTTTTCAGTGGAGGCCTGGGGAGAAAAGCTCCACAGACAGAGCACTTTGATGATACAAATAATAATTAACAGTATCCAAAACTTTGAATACAATAATAAATGTAATTACAGAAGTAGCAGTACATTCAAACAAAAAAATGGTTTAAGAAATGCTAATTAAAACTATAGCAAGTATATGTGTAGCTTATTTCGAGAAGAAATTAGTAAAATATTGGTGACACCATGGGGTTCCTAGCAGGAATTAACTGCAGGATGGCAAGTAAAATGGGTCAGCAGGTGACTAGAGCATAACATTTCGCACAGTATGGGTTAGCATATAGTAAATTGTCTGTCTCAGAAGCTCTTCAGCTGAGGCATATGAATAACCATATCACTGGGGAGAAGTTTGGAGGAAATGAACAGAAATGGTTCTCTGGCATCTCACATTACAGAATACAAATGAAACAGAGACATGTTCCTGACATTTTTTTTCACTACTTCCTTTCTTTGAGCTTAGAATTAAAGAAACAAACAATAAGTCCTTTACATATGGTTGGACATTGTAGCATCACTCAATGCCCAACTCTGTCTGATCTTGTCCAACCTTACACTAACCTAAAATCTCTTAGGTCTGATGATAAAGTATTGTTGAAGTTTAACAAAACCCATAACTCTCATGGCATCTCCTTATACTCACATATCATTGCCAAATACTGGAATTCTCTACCTCAGAATATTCTGTCCATCAGTGATACACATTCATTTAAACAGTCCCTAAAGGAATATTTCACAAAACATAGGCTTTGCTCATGTTCTCCACCAGGCTAACTAATTTAACCCCTTACTGTCTCCTTCCTTCACTCCACCACTCATTGTCAATATTTCTTGGGAAATGAGCCTTCTTAGCGTCAGTTTGTGACATTTTTATCCTGAAAAAAAAAAAAATATATATATATATATATATATATATATATATATATATATATATATATATATATATTTTTTTTTTGTCTGTATGAATAATATAAGCTTATTGTACTACCATTGTTATATGCTTTTAGATACAATGTCAAGGAACTTGCATTTGAACTCCTATTGTAATTGTCATATGTACAGATGTCTAATTATGTAATCTTCCTTGGAGCTTTTCTCCCCGGGTCTCCACTGAAAGCGGGCCTCTGGCCCAGTCGGACACTACACGGTTCAAATGTAAATAAATAAATAAATAAAGCTATTTTGCGCATACAGGTAAAAAACAGTCCTGACAAATTGTTATTAATGTCTGTCTTACTGAGGCTAAGCCAAGAAAACTTCGGTATCTACTGTAGATGGTAATAAGTTAATTGATTAGAATCTGTAACTTAATATTTAAATGAAATTAACAGAATCAAAGTGACCGTCATGCTGTGCCACTGCTGAGGCTTTCAGTGTCTTGTATATTTATACAACTGCCTAATTATCTAAATAGTATTTATGTATGAGTAACTCAGCAGTTTTAGTTGAGTTGAGCTGCCGATAAAAATGTGAGAAGTAAACCAAAGGCCAGGGTAGAGTATTCAAAAGAAAAAAAACTAAGTCTGATGATAACAGAAAAAAAAACTGAACAAAGGTTGGGGGGAGGATAAGAAACCATTCTGCATGCCAAATAATCTCTACTTTCAGCAGCGTCTCTGGGAAGTTTTATTTGTCCAAAACCCTTAATTCCGTATTGTAATGGTAAATGACCTATCCAGCTAGGAAACCACTTAAGCTTTCTAGCATCTGCAGCCTTACAAGTGAGGTTGTTTGACTACTCAGAGAGGAAAAGCGAATGTAAGCAAGAAGCATGTTTGTTATCTGATTGCCATTCCTCCCCCACGGAGCACTGTGTGAAAAGTGTACGGTTTACTTTAACTCGGATGTTATTTCAGGTGTAGAACTCTGTGGCAACTGTATCAGTACTAAAGGTTTGCCTAAAATCCTTGAGAAGGGCAATGACGTAGAGGATTATGAAATATGGCAATTACAGGGTGAGGGAGGCAGCCTTATATCTGACTATTAGAGGTGCCTAAGATGTAAGAGTAGTAAGAACAAAAGTGAACAGAATAAAAAAGTATGGCAAACTAAAAAGATGAGACACAGAGGCTGGCAGTGTTAAGTGACTATATATCTAGTTGGTGCAGAAAGTTACTGCTGAGGGATGTAGTTCCTGTGATACAGGGTTTGACTCCCTCAGCCCTCATTTGCCTACTGTGTGACTTGAGTAAATCGCTTAACCAGACATTGTTCCTGGGTCACCCCTGATGGGTCTATCTGGTCAAAAAATGAGTCATTATTATTAAACAGCAACAGGGTTTTCCAGTAAATTAAACTTGTATGGTCTTAAAACAGTTGTGTAAAATCAGCATAGCTGCTCACTTCCTATCAATACCAAGTCAACAGCATGGCTTGCCGAAAAATATTTGAAGAATTATTTTGTAATATTTTTCATCACATCACTTGGTGCTTTGGATCCTGGAAAATTAACGAACAATGAGAAAATAAATAAATTAAAAACAGTTTTATAAAATCATTTGTAAATTAGGATGTAAAGCAAATGCTTCAACTCCTCATTCACTTCTATTGATAGTTGACACTCCACCCTTTTAGGGTCATTGTTATGAGATTAACACAGAAACAGCACAGAGGCAAGGTCTGCTAACGTGCATGGGACAGTGATTACTAGTATATACATTATGTTTATTTTGTAATTAACTAAGAGATTTGATTATCTAATAAGGGGTTTGTTAGATGACCAATGCTCTTGATTAATTTTAAAATTAAAGATAAAGTATGCTAACAAAAACATAAAATAGCATCCCATACCCCTCAACTGTCCCTAATTTTCAGGGACGTCTCTGATTTTAACTCAGATTTTAGCTCTGTCCCTCTTAATCCCTCCTAACACTAGTGCCTTTTGGAGGAAAGGTGCCGAATTATACTTAATAAATAATGATAATAATTAAGAGTTACAGGGAGGCCACGGTGGTGCAGCAGTTAGCGTTGCCACCTCAAAGCAAGAGGTTCTCTGGTTCGATTCTCGGCTGGGGTGCCTTCTGTGTGGAGTCTGCATGTCCTCCCTGTGGTTGCGTGGGTTTCGTCCGGGTGCTCCAGTTTCCTCCCACATCACAAAGACATGCAGTAGGTGGATTGAACACTCTAAATTGGCCCTAGGTGTGAGTGTGTGGGTGTGTGTGCCTTCTGTGGAAGGTTGGGCGCCGGGCTGGCAACTCGACACCGTAAAACTCCACTGCCAGTCATGAGCGGACAGATGATCCGCTGTGGCGACCCTTAACTGGGAAGAAGCCAGAAGAAGACAATAATTAAGAGTTACAGACATCTGTTCCTTCAGGAAATGTATATTAATTCACATTCTTTGATTCTGTTAATGTCTCAAGTTAATCTTCTTCTTCTTTCGGCTTTTCCTGGTTAGGGGTCGGCGACCGGATCATCTGGCCACTCATGATTGGCAGTGAAATTTTACAGTGTCGAGTTGCCAGCCCGGTGCCCAACCTTGCACAGAAGGCACACACTCACACCTAGGGCCAAATTTAAAGTTTCCAATCCACCTACTGCATGTCTTTGGGATGTGAGAGGAAACCGGAGCACCCGGAGGAAACCCACGCGACCACAGGGAGAACATGCAGACTCCACACAGAAGGCACCCCAGCCGAGGATCGAACCGAAGAACCTCTTGCTGTGAGCCAGCAATGCTAACCACTGCACCACCGTGGCTGCCCTAATGTCTCAAGTTAATTGTTTGTGTCTTTTGGCTTTTCCCGGTTAGGGGTCGCCACAGCGGAACTCCGGTCCGCTAATGATTGGTAGTGTATTTTTACGTACCGGGTTACCAGCCCTGATGCACAACCTTCAATGAAGGCATGCCCCATTCACATATGCCTCCACATAGAAGACGGTCTAGCTGAGAATCAAACAAGACAACGTCTTGCTATGAGGCGACAACGCTACCGCAGTACCACCACCAATTTCCTAATGTCTCAAGTTAATAAAACTAATATTTTAAAAGTGTCCCTGATTGTCCCTGATTCTTCTGGGATTTGTCCCTGATTCTGTTGAAATTTGTCCTTGATTGGTTGAGATGTCCCATAGACTTCAATAATGTGTCTCAAAGCTTCTTTCTCTGTGTGTGTATTATAACTACCATCAGAGATTTATTTATTTCATAGTTTTTATGAAATGAGGATATGTGCATCTCTTTATCACAAAAAAAAAATAATCTTGCAAAACTTATTATTTATTTATTTATCTTTATTGACCAGGAAAGTCCAACTGGGCATAGCCCATTTTCAGCAGAGACCCTGGGAAAAAGTCATCATAGTACATTTATATTAACAAGTGCATTTCAGACAATTCACAGGTTCTCAGAAAAACAACACTTACATTTCTCATAAAAAACAAAGCACAATTACAAGACTGGTATATTCAGTAAAGTATTTACATACCAATTATAAGTCTATACCGTTCTTGTTGCTCTAAAATCTTGTAGGAAGTAAATGGATTGATACTGCAGAAGAGAAAACATTGTTGTAAAGAAGTTTAGTGTTCTTACATTTCATAGGTTCATAGGTAAGTACTAGGCTATCTGCCCAAGGGCATATATAAGCCTAGCCAGAATGTGTTGTCGCCGCCCCCTTAGATTAGTTCCCTGTGCCTTGGTCCAGCAGAGCCATTAGTTTCCTGTACCTCTGTCCAGCAGAGCCACTGCAGTGATCCCTGGGGTAAATTTTCTGTTTCCTATCCACTCATCAAGGTTTCTCTTGAAGAGTGTTAGTGAGAAACTCTACCTAATGTAGATTGGAATCCTGTTCCAAAGCACGGGGAGTCTCTGGGACAGGAATCTATCCCTCCAGCACGTCCTATTTATCGTTGTGGTGAGGTTAAGATCCCTAGAGCATGTGGCTCTTGGGGATTTGTTTTTTTTTTAGGTGGAGCATGTCCATCAATTCTGGGTTGGACATGGCTTTGTATGTCAGGCAGAGATCACCTCTGAGTAAGCGGTATGCAACCAATTACAGCTGGAGTTTCTTCAGTCGGGCTGCATAGGGCATCTGTTTGAGGCCAGTAATCCTGTTGGTGAGGTACTTCTGTGGTCCTTCCAGCTGTTGCAGGTGTCTTGTAAGGTACATCCCAAATGGGGCGTTGTACTCTATGATGGGTCTGATGAGTGATGAGTAGAGGGGCACAATAACCTCTTTTATTCTAGATGTGAACCCTTTTGTGATTAGGTGGGCCACATAGAAGGACTATCTAACCACCTTGGCAATATGATTATCAAAGGAGAGATTACTATCTACTTGGGTCCCCAGATCCCTTATTACATTTTCTGTATTTAGGGGACTACCACGAATGCGGTAGTTCATAGGTACTTTGTTTTTTCCAAAGGGGATGACTATGCACTTTTTGGCATTTAGCTTGAGGCCATGATTTTGACACCAGATATCCGTCTTGGTGAGACCTTTCTGGAGGATGTCTGTATCAGCTGGAGAGTCAATTATAGCCCCCAGTTTGCAGTCATCTGTGAACTTGGTCAGCCATAGTCCTCCTGTGCTTGCCTGTACATCTGAGAAGTATATACCGAACAGGATGGGTCCCAGGACTGAGCCCTGGGGGAGGCCACTTGTAACTGGTTTAGAGTCGGACCTAGAGCCTGCAACTGTCACCATGTGGGTTCTAGCCATGAGCCAATTGGCAACCCATCTCATGACGTAGGGGTTTATGTTCAGGCTGGTGAGCTTGTCTATAATACCAGAATGGGGAATGGTGTCAAAAGCCTTTGCGAGGTCTAGGTAGGCTGTGTGGACCTCCTTTCCCTCATCTAAAGCCTTGGTAACTGTCTCAAAGAAGTCCAGCAGGTTTAGGAGGCATGATCTGCCCTTAACAAAGCCAAACTGAGTAGGGTCCAATGTTTGAAGGTTCCCAATGTCTCTGTTTATGAATTCCATGATGATGTGCTCCATAGCCTTGCAGACCAGGCTAGTCAGGCTTATAGGGCGATAGTTCCTAGCGTCCGTTGTGGCTCCACCTTTGTGGAGCAGGATAACTGTTACTGTGCACCACTCTATGGGTTTGTAGCCTGTAGAGAGGCTGAGTTTGAACAGCGTGTTTAGGTGAGGGGTTAGTTCATTTTGGAGTTCGTGTAAAACACAGCCTGGGACACCGTCTGGTCCCACTGAAGTTGTATTTTTGGCTTTGGATAAGACTGCTTTAACCTGTGTGTGAGTGATTGCCGGAGCTCTAAATTCTTCTGGTATGGTTATGGGCCCTTTAGGGGGTGAGAGGGGGGGGTGAAGTTTGCACTAAACCTGTCTGCCAGAATGGTGACAATATCAGTCGGTTCAGTGTGTTTTGTGCCATTCTACACTAACTCAGAGCAGATCTGAGAGTTTCCACTTAGGTTTTTGACATAGCTAAAGAACACTTTGTGGTTATCTTTGGAGTCCTTGGCAATTTTTCTTTCGAAGCTAGCCTTGGATGGTTTTATGAGGGATCGTAGTTACTTGTTGATACTGATCAGGGATGTCTTTCCTTCTTCGGATTTTACTCTTTTCTGTACTAGTTTCCTCCTTCTGTTGTATAGCTTGTTTATGGTAGGTGTCCACCAGAATGGTTTCCTTTTCTTGGAGGAGTGAGTCTTGGTTTTGCTTGGGATAGCATGATCCATGCATTCTTGCAGGTGCTCATAGAGTGCCTTTGTAAGGGATTCAGCAGCTTGGACAGTGTTGTCCTTTAGCATGGGGGCTGTGAACCTTTCTACCTCGGTCTTAAGTAACGTGAAGTTTGCTTTTGAAAAGTTTTTCATGGTGGTTTCCTAGATTGGGGGTGGGGCGGAATATGGCTATCCAGACTGATTAGTCTATGGTCTGATCTAACCAGCGAGGGTTTGACCTCTGGTGTAGAACACCGGTCGCCCATGTTGGTGATGACCAGGTCCAATATGTTGTCATCTCTGGTGGGGGTGTTGACCAGTTGATCCAGGGCGTTCGAGTTTATAAATTCTAGGAAGCATTGGGCAAGGGAGTTAGTACTTGAGTAGTTCTCCCAGTTAATGTTTGGGTAATTAAAATCACCCAATACTAGGGTGTTTGGTAGGACCTTCATATTTTCCAGTGTCTCCAGAAACACGGAATGGGGGTCCTGGGTCATGGTGGGTGATCTGTAGCAAGCTACAATTTGAATTGCAGTTTTGCCCATTGTTAGTTGCACATGGATGATCTCTGCTGCATTGTGCTGTGCCACTAACCTGGAGGTGTGGGTATCCTTGATGAATATGGATACACCCCCCCCACCTTTTGTGTTTCGGTCCGGGTTCTGTGGCTGAAAAGTATGGTATGAGTTATAGCCTGGTAGTGCTGGGGTGCTCTCTGGAGCCTTAAATCAGGATTCTGTTACTGCACAGATATTGATGTTCTCCATACTGAGGAGTGCCTCGAGTGCATGCATTTTGAGGTTTAGACTTCTGGTGCTGAGTAGTATTACCCTCAGTTTTTGGTTACTTGTGCTATTTATGGTGGTGGGTTTGTCTTTTGAGCCTTGCCTAAAAAAGGCACTATGGGGGCGGCAAAAGCCTTGGCCAGTTTTCAAAAGCGTAAGGGTGACAGGTGCAAGCCATCTCTTGCAAAGCAACGTGGCTTATCGAGCATGTGATCCCAGGTGGACAGATACTGGATCCCCTTTGAATGACACCAGAAACTTAGCCAATTATTGAAATGATCATTTTTTCTTTATACTGTGGCATCATTCTTGGTGAGGGGAGGATGCTACTCAGGGTCAGGGTCATACCGGCCTGGGCTACATGATCAGAGAGCTCTTCCATGTCTCTTTTCATGTAGTCCAGGGAGGTATGTCTCAGGTCATTCACACCAACATGGACAATGACAGAGTCGTATCTGTACTTGTTCTGGAGTGACCTGAGTGCTTGTGTTATGTTGCAGATCCTGGCGCCCAACAGGCAGCTAACTGTAACCTTCTCCTTGTCCAGCCTAGTTAGTGGGACATCAGTGTGCCTGACTATAGAGTCGCCTATTACTAGTGTGTTGAGTATGTTATTTTGCCTTAAGGGTGTGGAGGTTGCTCGGGTGTCTGCTTTGGAGGTCTCTGTTGCTTTTGAAGATTTTTATTTAGAGCCTTCAAGTATGTTTTTGTGTATTTATGTGTGTTATTTGCCAGTGTTGATTTAGTAGGTCTATGTGAGACTGGTGGTGTGTTGCAAGTATTTTCCTTCTCCTCTTGACTGTCAGTTCCAGTCTTGGGTTCAGAGAGCTTTGCCTCCAGTTTGGCTGTATAATTGCATCTCTCTCATATATTAGTGTTTGGTAGTAGGAGGAGAGGGTTGTCTGTGTACATGAGGCAGTTGTAACATTGCCTCAAAATGTCCAGATTCACCAGTTAGACTGGAGAGTACACCTGAAACTGCCCTTTGGACATGCCTGAATAGGTAAAGTGAGCTGTTTTACTGATTAGCTGGTAGGGACGAATAGAGAGCCAAAAGCACTGAGAAGTCTGTGCTTTCATTAGACATCTTAACCTGGTGATGAACATGAGCATAACCAGGATTGGTTAAAGTATTGTTTGAGCTGGATTTTACAGCTTGAAGTTTGTTATTCATTTTTAATTGTGTAGGGATGCTGTTCCAGAGTTTGGAGATGTAACCGGAGTATAGTGACTACCCTGATGATTTATTTGTTTTAGTAGTATTTAGTAGAAATATAAAACTAGAAAGGAGGTTTCTCGTAGGGGTGTAGGGCAATAATATGTTTTTTTTCTATGCAGGGCATTGTTCAGGAAAATATATCAGTTTGTATGCCATAACTACCTAACAGTATGTTATGTAGTTGTTAAGCTATAGACTGTTTAGCTGCTTTAAGGCTTGGCAGTGGTGAGCTCAGTGTGGAATGCTGGTAGCAAATTTAGCTACTTTGTTATAACAGGAGACAAACTTGGAATTTAGTGTAGAGCTTAGGTCTGTAAGGACAGGTGAGGCATATAAGAGGGTTGGAAGCAAACAGGATGAGGCTAGAATTCTTCTTGATGGGTATATCATCAGATACTATTTTTCCCTGTAAAGGAAGCCAATTTTCTGATGGGTCTTTTTTTTAATTGTTTAAAGAATATGTTGATAAAATCTAAGATTGTCATCTATTAAAATGCCCAGTAATTTAGTATGCAGTACTACCTCAATTTTAGTATTATTTGTAGATGTAACCAAGAAAGAATTTTTTGATGAAAATAATGTTTTGGGGTAAAGAGCATCAGTTTTGTTTTATTGGGATTAAGGAGCGGGTTTGAATTTTTCACCTAATTTTTGATTGAAGAGAAAGTAATTTGATGGTTTCTTGTAGTCTGGCTATTGTGGGGGATATACATATTACAATTGAATCATATGCATATTGTACTATATTTGCTTGGTCTACGGAAGTGTGAAGCTTGTTGATAAGAATATTAAAGAGAAGGGGTCCTAGTACAAAACCCCGAAGGACAACTACGGTAACTGAAAGAGAGGAAAAGACGTTCTGTTGCCATTTGATGGCTTGTTGCCTTCCAGATAGCTAATTAAGGAACCATTTAAAGAGGGACTGAAAGAGACCTACAGAAGGAAGTTCTGTGAGTAAAAGTGTGTGTGATACAACGTCAAAAGCTTTGGATAAGTCTAGAAACATAGTTGGCACTAGGTCACTGTTGTTCGTATGCTGGTATATGGTTTTGGTGAAAAGAAGGAGGGCTGTAGTTGTGCTGTGGTGTAGTCTGAAATCATGTTGTAATTATATGAATTTAGGGGACGTAGAGGCTGCCATGAATACATTTTTCAAGTATGTTTGTTAAGGGGAGAGGATCGCAAAGGGCCTGTACTTTTTAAACTCTATAAATGTGCCACCTTTCTGTAAATGTAAGGATTTTTCTCCAGATGGAAGAAATGTATTTTTCAGATATAGGTCTATTTATCAATTCAGAGGCAGGAAAAGCAATTGCATGTTCAGCTATTTGTAAGTAGTCTGAAGGGAGTTGGTCAGCAGCTAGGGTGGTTGGTTTTGGCTTATTGAAAGAACTGATGACACTGTAGTATACTGGAATTAACTGGAAACAACTGAAATGAGACTAGAAAACCAAAACAGCAGCATGCTATTAACTAAAATATCCACAAAACAAAAACACGATGTCAGCACGGAGAAATAAAAGTTCAGTTTAATTCCACAACTGCCAAAAGTAAGCACTTTCGTCTCCTACAATGGAGACTTCTTCAGACTATTGGCAATCAACATAGAAATTCAATTAAAGTACTGGAATAGTAATCAATTAAGACCATTAAACAATTAAAAGCTTCAATAGCTATTAAAACAACAGTTCACATTAAAAATACACACACATACTTTTATACACCTTCCTTAATGTTTCAGTCCCTTTCTTTTTAAATACATTATAAATTCTTCCCTATTATTAAGCCCTGGGAGAAAACAAGCATTTAACCTAACCTGCCAACAATATTCAAGCCATCCTAATTCTTCTTCTATATTTATTGTTTTGACATTAGGATGCACTGAATCTAAAACCAAACACTTAAAATTGATTTTACATTTATTTTCAGCATAATGCTTCCCCATAGCATTCTTATTGTCACCTTTGCTTATAGCATAATGGTGTTCATAAATTCTTCTATATAACTCTCTTTTAGTTCTTCCAACATAAAATGAATTACATTCCAAACACACTAGTAAATAAACAACATTCTTAGATTTACAAGTAAATCTACCTGGAACCTGCACTAATAATTTTCCAAGTATAATTTCATTGCTATCCGTACACAAATACTGGCAGTAACTGCAATTATAGCATTTAACCATTCCTTTTCTCTCTTCAACTACTGCATTTTTGTTTAACTTACTTTGAAAAAAATCTTTGAAATTTTTTGCTCTTTTTTGTACAAATCTGGGTTCATCTCCTATTTTTTCTATAATTTCTCTATTACCTTTTAGAATGCCCCAATTTCTTCTGCCTATTTCCTTAATAATATTAGAATCAGTACTATTTTGCAATGCTAGATCTATATTGTAATCTACAGTGATCTTATTCTCCATTTCTTCAGTAGTAGTTGTTTGTCTTTCGGCTTTATCCCGGTTAAGGGTCGCCACAGCGGAACTCCGGTCCGCTAATGATTGGCAGTAGAGTTTTACGTGCTGGCTTGCTGGGCCTAACGCACAACCTTCAATGAAGGAAGGCCCGTTCACACATGTTGCCACACAGAAGACGCTCTAACTGAGGATCGAATGGGCAACGTCTGTGAGGCGACAATGCTACCGCAGCACCACCACCGCAGTACCATTTCTTCAATAGTAGTATTCTTTCTTTTAATAGTTTCCTCAGCCAATATCTTGTTTACCATCTCTTGTGGGTAACCTCTGGTTACCATTCTTCTGCAAAAGTTTTCAGCTTCTAAACTGAAAATTTCATCATCTTTCGTTAGGTTACTAATTCTTTTTATTTGGCCTTTGACGATGTTGGACTTCATCTTTTTGGGATGTAAACTTGAATAATGTAAATACATATTGCTTTGAAACTCTTTTTTATAAATCTTAGAAACAAGTTTACCATCATTTTTGTAAATCATTAAATCTAAAAAAATTATTTTCTCAGCATTAAAACTATGTGTAAACTTTATATAAGAACATACATTATTGACATATTTTAAAAATTCATTTAGTTCTTCAATAGTACCATCCCATATTATCAGATCATCGTCAATAAACCTAATCATTTTAACTATGTTTTTTGCAAAAACACTTTCAAAAAAATTGGCTGACTCCCATCCTTGCATAAAGATGTTCGCATAACTGGGAGCTAAAGAAGCACCCATGGCCACGCCATTGGTTTGCACAAAAAGTTGGTCATAAAACGCTAGGTAATTATGGCTCAACACCAAATCTATCATTTCCATTAGTAGTCCCACTGTGTTGGAAGAAAACTCTTTAGATTTAAGTAGTTCAATTCTAACCATCTCCATTCCCTCCTTATTTGGTATCATCGTATATAAAGAGTTAATATCTAAGGTTAACAATAAATGAGAATCAGAAACCCTAATGTTGCTTAGTTTGTTGATACAATCATAACTATCCTTTATGTATGTGATACTCTTAGGTACTACTTTTTGAAGGTGCTTGTCTACTAGTATGGACATTCCCTCAGTTTTACTGTTTCTGCTGACAACAATGGGTCTTAGAGGGGGAGTATCAATATTTTTATGGATTTTTGGTATTCCAAAAATCCTACTAATTTTGGGATTATTGTTGATTATATTTCTTTGCATTTTTTCATCAGTTCTCCCCGCATAGAACTACTCCTCAATACATGAATCTATTAGTGAATATCCCCTCTTTATTTCCGATATGTTAACTGGTTTATAAAAATTAATATCTGATAACATTTCTTTCATTTTCACTTCATACTTGATTCTGTCCAACAGTACCATCGAACCTCCTTTGTCAGCTTTGAAAATAAGTATGTCTTCATTAACTAAAGCATCAAAACATACTTTTTCTTTTTTTGTTAAATTGTAATATCTAAAATTGGTATAATTTTCTAACATTTCTAACATCTGCATTTCACATACATTAAGAAACATTTCCAGTTCTTTTATTAAAGGTGGATTGTAGCAACTTGGTTTATAAATTTCACTCTTGTTATGCGTTTGTGTTCCCAGTATTAAATTGAGGTTTAATTTCCTTACATAATCTCTGATCTCATTAATCATAACTAGTTTGTTGGCCCTTTGTGCTGGGGCAAAATTCCATCCCTTGCTTAATACACAACAGTCATCATAGGAAATGTTCATACTAGATAAATTGACAATTTTAAAGTTCATACTATTTAGGTCTTCCATTGTCGTTGTTGATTGTTCCAATCCTTCTTCGGACCTTTCCTGCCATACCAGTTTTTTTGTGGCTGTTGTTGGTAGTTATATTTTGATTTCCCTTTATTACCATCTGCTGTGATTTGGGCCCATGTTCTTTTATGATTATCTATTCTTTGGTTGCTCGGGTGTCTGCTTTGGAGGTCTCTGTTGCTTTTGAAGATTTTTATTTAGAGCCTTCAAGTATGTTTTTGTGTATTTATGCGTGTTATTTCCCAGTGTTGATTTAGAAGGTCTATGTGAGACTGGTGGTGTGTTGCAAGTATTTTCCTTCTCCTCTTGACTGTCAGTTCCAGTCTTGGGTTGAGAGAGCTTTGCCTCCAGTTTGGCTGTATAATTGCATCTCTCTCATATATTAGTGTTTGGTAGTAGGAGGAGAGGGTTGTCTGTGTACATGAGGCAGTTGTAACATTGCCTCAAAATGTCCAGATTCACCAGTTGGACTGGAGAGTACACCTGAAACTGCCCTTTGGACATGCCTGAATAGGTAAAGTGTGCTGTTTTACTGATTGGATGGTAGGGACGAATAGAGAGCCTTGTCCTTCTGGACAGTATAGGGGGTCTAGTGGTAGGGTTAATTAGTGCTTGCTATAAGTTTTGAGCAAGTGCTGGGCTGTGAAATGAATGGTTTGAGTGCTTAAGTTGAAAGTTTGTCTATTTCCAAGGGAAAAATTGAAGAGTAGACTTCATGAAGTCGGGAATAGTTTAACCCTAGCTAACCGGCACTGCCCGGCGTGCAAAACCGCGCAAATGTGGTTTTTATAGCAGGGAAATAAAAGAGATAGAAATTAGCCCAAAATGGCCAATAAACTACTACCTTCTGGGCTACAGCAAAAAAGGCGCACAAATTTCAGAAAGAAACAGATCAAATAAGCAGGCACAATAAGCCTTTAACCAGAAATTCCAGCTCAGAAGGACAGAATCTAGCCTCTCCTCCCACAAGAGTGCAGACTACAAACCTTTTTAATGTAAAATAACTGGCCTGAAGCCCAAGTGCTTAAACCAGAACTAATGTGCTTTTAGAATAACAGACACTGAGCCTTCAATCAGCAATTCCCAACTCAGAAGGATGTAAGCTACCTGTCCTGCCACAACAATTCAGTTCAAAACCTTCTTGATGTAAAACAACTGATCTGAAGCCCAAGTGCTTAAACCAAAAGGCTTAGAATAACAGTTACAATTTAATCAGGCTACTACCAAACAGTAATAACTGCAGCAGAATAATACAACTGAGTACTTTAAGAAGAAGCACAAGCAAAATAAGGTAATAAAGTGGGAAGAAACACAAATACAATAAAAGCAGATGAATAAAGTACAATTTTTATATATATATAACAATAGAAAATGAGCAAACTGATTTAAGCAAATTACCCAGTTAACCAGTAAAAAACTCAAAACTGAGCCCTGTTCCAGCAGTCTTCAATCTGACAAGTTCTAACCGCACACTCCTGCCACTAGGGTGCAGGGGAACCTTCTCCAAAAAAGATGGCCTAGATTAGTGCTCAAGTTATACAAACAAAGCTAGATTCAACAGGCCTGAATCTAGTCTATGTTTCAGCAGACAAGGCGCACCAATATTAGAATATCGATTTCAGTAAAGAAAGGTTTGCAAGGAGTTCAAGATATGTATTGAATTAAGCTATAAAATTATGTAGGAAGGGAGATTCTAGTATTGCATAAGTTTGCAAAGAGTTCAAGAGATATAATTAAGTAAGTTATAAAATTATGGAGGAAGAGAGGGGGATATTAATAGTATATAAGAGGATAGTAGTAATAGCATATAACTGACAGAGCACACTGTACAGGATTAGTTCTGTTTAGGTTGCCTGTTCCAAATTGGCGTATCTAGAAGGTTTATTACTTAGGTACACAGGGGGTGCATGAGAGGAGTACAGTGGTAGACAGTGGCAGTTAGAAAAAGAGAAAGGTAAGAAGTGCTGTTTAAGAGGGGGTGAAAAGGGATGTATTGATTCAAGTGTGAGAAGGAAAATTGTTAGAGGTGTAATGATTGGAGTAGAGGATGGCAAAAACATTTGCCAAAAGCACTGAGAAATTTGTGGTTTCATTAGACATCTTAACCTGGTGATGAACATGAGCATAACCAGGATTGGTTAAAGTATTGTTTGAGCTGGATTTTACAGCTTGAAATTTGTTATTCATTTTTAATTGTGTAGGGATGCTGTTCCAGAGTTTGGAGATGTAACCGGAGTATAGTGACTACCCTGATGATTTATTTGTTTTAGTAGTACTTAGTAGAAATATAAAACCAGAAAGGAGGTTTCTCGTAGGGGTGTAGGGCAATAATATGTTTTTTTTTTTCTATGCAGGGCATTGTTCAGGAAAATATATCAGTTTGTATGCCATAACTACCTAACAGTATGTTATGTAGTTGTTAAGCTATAGACTGTTTAGCTGCTTTAAGGCTTGGCAGTGGTGAGCTCAGTGTGGAATGCTGGTAGCAAATTTAGCTACTTTGTTATAACAGGAGACAAACTTGGAATTTAGTGTAGAGCTTAGGTCTGTAAGGACAGGTGAGGCATATAAGAGGGTTGGAAGCAAACAGGATGAGGCTAGAATTCTTCTTGATGGGTATATCATCAGATACTATTTTTCCCTGTAAAGGAAGCCAATTTTCTGATGGGTCTTGTTTTAATTGTTTAAAGAATATGTTGATAAAATCTAAGATTGTCATCTATTAAAATGCTCAGTAATTTAGTATGCAGTACTACCTCAATTTTAGTATTATTTGTAGATGTAACCAAGAAAGATTTTTTTGATGAAAATAATGTTTTGGGGTAAAGAGCATCAGTTTTGTTTTATTGGGATTAAGGAGCGGGTTTGAATTTTTCACCTAACTTTTGATTGAAGAGAAAGAAATTTGATGATTTCTTGTAGTCTGGATATTGTGGGGGGATATACATATTAAAATTGAATCATATGCATATTGTACTATATTTGCTTGGTCTATGGAAGTGTGAAGCTTGTTGATATTAAAGAGAAGGGGTCCTGGTACAAAACCCTGAAGGACAACTATGGTAACTGAAAGAGAGGAAAAGACGTTTGGTTGCCATTTGATGGCTTGTTGCCTTCCAGATAGATAATTAAGGAACCATTTAAGGAGGGATTGAGAGAGACCTACAGAAGGAAGTTCTGTGAGTAAATGTTGGTGTGATACAATGTCAAAAGCTTTGGATAAGTCTAGAAACATAGTTGGCACTAGGTCACTGTTGTTCGTATGCTGGTATATGGTTTTGGTTAAAAGAAGGAGGGCTGTAGTTATGCTGTGGTGTAGTCTGAAATCATGTTGTGATTATATGAATTTAGGGGACGTAGAGGCTGCCATGAATACATTTTTCAAGTATTTTTGTTAAGGGGGAGAGGATCACAACGGGCCTATACTTTTTAAACTCTATAAATGTGCCACCTTTCTGTAAATGTAAGGATATTTCTCCAGATGGAAGAAATACATTTTTCAGATATAGATCTATTTATCAATTCAAAGGCAGGAAAAGCAATTGCATGTTCAGCTATTTGTATGTAGTCTGAAGGGAGTTGGTCAGCAGCTAAGGTGGTTGGTTTTGGCTTATTGAAAGAACTGATGACACTGTAGTATACTGGAATTAACTGGAAACAACTGAAATGAGACTAGAATGACATTCTTTGTCTAGTAATTACCCATACTTGGGCTGAACAATTGCCAGTCTCTCCTTTATGGGCCAAGTCTTGTTCTTTCACAATAAAGTCAGCACAAGCTCTAGGTCGGATAATAATGCTTTATCAGATAATAACAATATCTGAATACTGTATTCAATAACAGTGCTGATAAACAACAGTCTGTAGAAATTCTGGAATGCTGGATAACAGTAACAGCCCTGATAAATATATGCAAAATTTCTGCACATATATTCTGATTCTCCTGAATAATATCAACTGAAACAGTCTTTTTCTCCTGAATAGTATGGATATTTGACCTGACTTCTGTACTATATCCTAATAATATGAAAACCCTGTAATATTTTACATGCCTCTTTAGCCTTGGTTTCCAAGCCTTGTCTTGGATGTGCCTCACAGTGCCTAACTATTTTTTATCCAGCATTCCATTGCAAGTACACATCTTTCCCTTGAGAAAGGAACATTCCATAGCTCTCCCTGAAAACTGTTACTTCTGCACATCTCATGCTTAGCCAGCAAGATTGTCTTTTCTTTTCTTTTCTTTTCTTTTCTTTTCTACAGAACTGCCTTTCCCTTAAACTAAATGCATACATGACAACACTAGTCTGACTCTATATTTTCAGATCTATTATTCTACCTTATTGTACTATAGTGAACTCACTATGAATACTCTCAGTCTAACAGCTCACCCTGAGGTCCCTGATGAAAGTTTACAGGGACCTTCTTTTGTAGTTACCTCATATGTGTATTACTAACTACTGCAATCTGGTTTGAATATATGGGTTTTATGCCACATCACTCATCCCGATAGATAATGATGTCTTTTATGGTCTCAAAGGTACTATTAGCTAATACCTCCAGCAACTTGGCTAATTTATGTAATTTTCAAATAGCTTTAACAGCTCTATATGGAGGAATATACCTGCTGCAGTGATCACCCCATTACCAAGATCCATAATCCTTACAGTCTTTATGTCTAAGTTCTAATGTATATATATTTATATATATGTGATATATCTAAAACCTGCACATTATTCTGAAAATCAGTGTATTTTAATTCTGTGGTTTCTAAAACTGATTAGGCCAGGTAATTCTTTCAACCCTGCTGCTCCAGAAACAGCATGGAGAAAATGCCATACACATCCTCAACCTGTCTCTGTGAGTCTTCAGTTAAGTTAGACAGAGTATGAACTGTTAATCATGCTTATTTTTCTTCCCTATCTCTGTATGCTATAATGGTAAAATTACACTGTCTAGCGCCTATGTTTTTTTTACTTTATGAATTGGTGCCTAATTGTATCATGATGTTTCTCTCTCTTATAGCAAATGGAACTTTTCCTGTTGTCCACAGATTTTAATTTTCAAACATCATACTGTTTAGTCCATTTTTTTATTATATAGCCTATCAAGCATGATGATTATTTTCTGAAGATTAACTGAAATCAGCACTAGAGGGATACCTTCATTACTGGTCTTGAAGCATAATTACTATATACCGTAGTAATTTGTGTCTGTAAATTTTTAGCTAGATTTGTTAATAATTCTATTTACCTTTTTAATTTCTATGTTATGTAATCGATGTCTGCCTTTTAAATTTATGTCTTAAATATCTTGTAAATATTTATGACCTATAATAGTTTACTAAAACCTATGCTTTCTGTATTTCAGAGCTATACCTTTGCATACTCTGTCAGTGTCCTTTTAACGTTCTGTCTAATGCACAATAATTATGTAAAGTGCACTGTAATCCATAAATTAATTAACAAATTAAGCCTGCCCCGTTATGCCTTGAGTATACTGAATATCTATTACTACCTATTTTTTTTAGATAACTTATTTTAATAAGCCTGTTATAGATAATTCTGTCACTTTACCCTTAAAACGTATGACTGAACAATGTGATGTATGATGTAGGAAAGCTGTTTACAAATTATTCTGTCACTTTACTCTTAAACTAATAACTGAATCATGTGAAGTGTGTGTAATGTAATTGCATGTTGTAACTGAGTATGAATGTTATATTCTGAAATCTGACTGAAATATACTATATTGAACTCATATGAGTATGAATGTCACATTCTGAAACTTGACTAAAATTTACATTAAAGTGATACATGTTTATACTGAACATTTAAAATAGCTGTTCATATTCTGGAAACTAACTAAACTAATACTAAAGGAATATATTTTGCCAGTGTTACCTAAACACAGATAAAAGCACAACTGAAAACTGGTAAATTATATATTCTGGAAACTAAACTATTAGTACCATTTTCTGTCAGCATCGTCTGAACATAGATAAAAGTATAAACTGAAAACTAGTACTGTTATACAATTGTCTGAAAACATGAGAACATTTACATACTTGCTTTAACTCTAATTTACACAAATGCACATCTGTTGTACACAGTTTTTCTATTTGACTTGTGCACCACAGCTCTTGCTATATTTAGGCCTTACTCTGCATTGTCCCAGTCACTGCAGAGGTATTGGAGGCAGTTTTAAGTGTCCTTTTCTGTGTCCAGGCCTTTGAAACCTCCTATTTTCCATTTCTTGTGCAAGGCTGGGTGACCAATGTTCTTGCCTGTTTTTAAAATCAAACAGAAAACTCATCCTGGAAATTATTTAAAATAACATTGGCAGCTCTAATGATTATAAATTGATGGCATTGCTTGTTGCCCTAACTTTATTTACAATTTTCTGCATGAAATAAACATAAATGCTTTTTTAAACATCTTTATTGAATTATCACTTGTGACAGGCAAATTTGCATTCATATAAAACTAATCAAACTATATTAACATAACATACAATATACCACACACAGCACCCGGGTAGTCACACCCTGTACGAATAATACAATAAAAAGACGAAAGTCAAGCTGTAGGTTGCAATAAAGGCTGTCCTCCTCTATGCCAAAAAACAAACTGGTCACGTAATTTTCAAGCACCAAACACTTTAATTTCCACACCAACACAGAACACAGAAACAGTGTAACGATAAATTAAGATTGAGCGCGCTTTCGTCTCATATCGTGAGACTTCTTCAGAATCTACAGATCTACACCTAACCTACAATATATATACACTATCTAATACCATAATTACTTAATTACTTAATTAATTAACCATAAAATTCAATTGTTCCTGAATAATATGCGAAATGCTGTGTATGCATAATAAAGAAGATTATTAATATAACATACAATATACTTCACATATATTGCTATATAGCATATAACCTAAGCAATATTACATAAACTATTAAATTCCTGCTTTTTTTTTAAACAAGCAACATCTTCATTAAACCATCACTTACTACATATGCAATCATACATTTATATAAATGAAAACAAACCACACCGATACAATCCTAGTCGCAAGCATTTTAAATCACAATCCATACTGACACACTTCCAGTTGCAAACATTATACACCACTTTTAATCTACCCAATCTTTCTCACTCAAACATTACATAGCTCATTTAAATCCTGCTGCCTTTTAGGCCTCATTCCTCCCTTGTATGTATTGTTCCCACAATTCCCATTTTTTCCTATGTAGTTTGCTCCTACCCTTTTCTAAAGATCTCAGTTCCAGTTGTTTTATCTCTGTTACTATATTCACTATTTCCAGTATAGCTGGTTTAGATTTTGATTTCCATTTTCTAGTAATTGCTTTTTTGACAGCCTCCATTATTAGACACAGCAAGGCCTTACCATGTGTAGGCAATTCTGATTTTGTATCATAGCTCAGAAAAAAATAATTTCCCTCTTCAGACCAATCTGCCTACCCAGCATCTCCAACAGTGGATCCCACAAACCAACTCACTGCATTCTGAGTAAATATGTTCCCAATTACCTGTTTCTTCCCCTTCATACCTCCAACATTTACTGTCTACCTGAGGAAAATTTCTCTGGCGTCTACTTGGGGAATAAAAATATCTGTGTAAACATTTCTGGGCAAAAAATCATAAATCTTCTAGGATGTTGTTGCATACTTGGGAGACATACATACTGTATATCCTCCCATTGTTTCTTTGTTAATTGGTTATCCAGTCTCTCTTCCTAATCCTTTCTAACCTCTTCTGATTGATTCTTATAGTTAGAAATAATCATAAATTCTTGTAAGTCTGTAAGCAAATTGTTAATGTACTATAATGAACTAAACTGATGTTACTAATGAATGCATTCTTGCAAGTCTGTAACTGAACTGCTGATGTACTACAATAAAATGGAAAGGCTATAACTTTATTATTAAACCAAAATGAAACCTGGACATTTTGTGGCATTGTTTTTTTTTTCCTGTCATAACCTCGGATGAAACTAAAGTAGTAATCTAACACTGCATTAATATTTCAACATTTTTGCATTTCTGCTCCTCTATAAAATTAATCTTAACTGTTGAACTTTACTGCCATGACCTTCAGGTCCCAACATACTGTTCTATGTGTGAAACTCCATCCACTGTCTTAACATAGCCGTTCCTTTAGATAATGTCATTTAATTTTTTTCAGTACTACTGAATATTGCAAGGATTTATCATTACTGTCTACAATTGTCTTGGGTAAATAGTAAGAACTGTAACTGCATAAGCTGCAAATTGATCTTTACCATACTGTTTTATAGCATACACTATTATCTTTGATTCACATTGCTGAACTCTCCTATAATCTGATAAACTTTACTTTCTGCATGAAATATATACAATATTGAACCATTCACTTATACACATTTATTACTACAGTTGAACTGATCTGATTGTGGAAGTTTACTTGTCTGTCCTTTATACAAGTATGTGAAGTTTCTTCATATAGTATACACATTTATTACTAGAGCTGAACTGATCTAATTCTGGAACTTTACTTTTCTACCCTTTATGCAAGTACAAAATAGGAGGGGAACCTGTGGCTTTAATGACACACATTATTTATGACGCACTCTTTTCTTGCATGGGATCTGAACTTTTGATTGCACTGTCACTTTTAAAATGTAGCATTGACTTTAAATTTTACATTCTGTAAACAAGCAAAACATAATTTAATATCTCTGAATTTTGTCTCTGTCTATATTGAGATATTATTTATGCATTGCAACACTTTACTACCATAATATAAAGGTCTTAACAATGTCTGCTAAACAAAAGAATAACAAAAAATGCATTTGCCAAATCTGTAGCTGTAAACCCTTTATTCTGCAAATTAGCTTGACTGTCATTTATGGTATACCCTACACAACATAAATACTTACTGTTGCCCTTTTTTCTTACTGACCCCTTCAAATAAGTCTTTCTGAGCACTTAAGTTGTGTCAGTTGAACTGGAATTTATTTTATCCTTAAGCCGTAAATATGCATCTGCCTGGCATAACCAATTCTTCAAATTCTGTACATTTGCACAATCTACAGCATGGAAATTCTTACAAGTGTCATCTGTGTACACTACTGTAGATCTGTAACATTTTTATTTTTGCATATAATCTTATTGCTATTTCTTTTAACCTTAAACATGACAGATAAATGCTCTGGTTTGGTGCTGAACTATCATACACTTTATAGATAAGCTGAAAATGCTTTTTATAGAACTAGCAACAACACTGACATGAGTTATGGTATGTGTTTGTTCTTTACTTTGCCCTGAAACACTAGCAATAGCATTGACTTGAGGTAAGGTATGAATTTATTCTTTACTTTGCTCTGAAATCTGTATATCATTCATGTTGGTGTTTACATTAGATAATCATAAATTCTTGTAAGTCTGTAAGCAAACTGTTAATGTAGTATAATGAACTAAACTAATGTTACTAATAAATGCATTCTTGCAAGTCTGTAACTGAACTACTGATGTACTACAATGAAATGGAAAGTCTGTAACTTTATTAAACCAAAATGAAACCTCAGTGGCATTGTTTTTTTTTTCCTGTCATAACCTCAAATGAAACTAAAGTAGTAATCTAACACTGCATTAATATTTCAACATTTTTGCATTTCTGCTCCTCTATAAAATTAATCTTAACTGTTGAACTTTCTACATTTAATGCCATGACCCTCAGGTCCTAACATACTGTTCTATGTGTGAAACTCCATCCACTGTCTTAACATAGCCATTCCTTTAGATAATGTCATTTAATTTTTTCAGTACTACTGAATACTGCAAGGATTTATCATTACTGTCTACAATTGTCTTAGGTAAATAGTAAGAACTGTGACTGCATAAGCTGCAAATTGATCTTTACCATACTGTTTTATAGCATACACTATTATCTTTGATTCAGCTTGCTGAGCTCGCCTATAATCTGATAAACTTTACTTTCTGCATGAAACATATACAATATTGAACAATTCACTTATACACATTTATTACTACAGTTGAACTGATCTGATTCTGGAAGTTTACTTGTCTGTCCTTTATACAAGTATGTGAAGTTTCTTCATATAGTATACACATTTATTACTAGAGCTGAACTGGTCTAATTCTGGAAGTTTACTTTTCTGACCTTTATACAACTACAAAATAGGAGGTGAACCTGCGGCTTTAATGACACATATTATTTATGATGCACTCTTGTCTTGAATGGGATCTGAACTTTTGATTGCACTGTCACTTTTAAAATGTAGCATTGACTTTAAATTTTACATTCTGTAAACAAGCAAAACATAATTTAATATCTCTGAATTTTTTTGTCTCTCTATATTGAGATATTATTTATTCATTGCAACACTTTACTACCATAATATAAAGGTCTTAATGTCTGCTAAACAAAAGAATAACAAAAAATGCATTTGCCAAATCTGTAGCTGTAAACCCTTTATTCTGCAAATTAGCTTGACTGTCATTTATGGTATACCCTACACAACAAAAATACTTACTGTTGCCCTTTTATCTTACTGACCCCTTTAAATAAGTCTTTCTGAGCACTTAAGTTGTGTCAGTTGAACTGGAATTTATTTTATCCTTAAGCCGTAAATATGCATCTGCCTGTCATAACCAATTCTTCAAATTCTGTACATTTGCACAATCTACAGCATGGAAATTCTTACAAGTGTCATCCATGTACACTACTGTAGATCTGTAACATGTTTATTTTTGCATAGACTCTTATTGTTATTTCTTTTAACCTTAAACATGACAGATTAATGTTCTGGTTTGGTGCTGGACTATCATACACTTTATAGATAAGTTGAAAATCATTTTTATAGAACTAGCAACAACACTGACATGAGTTATGGTATGTGTTTGTTCTTTACTTTGCCCTGAAACACTAGTAATAACATTGACTCGAGGTAAGGTATGAATTTCTTTTTTATTTTGCTCTGAAATCTGTATATCATTCATGTTGGTGTTTACATTATCAGACTGATCAACATCTGCACTCTGATTCCTCTTATCCCCCTCAGTACAATATTTGCACTGACTTCTTAAAACAATAAACTAGAATTTATTACATTCTAAAGAACTATATTTGAAATCATGTGAACCTGAGACATTGCAAATGTTTGCCTTATGTCTGATCAGGAAATCTGCATATTATATACATTGGCTGTGTTTACATCTGTATTTACAATTTTGCTACTTAACTCTGTATCTTGAATTGCATGTGCTATAAAATTTACACTGATGTTTGCAGACTGTAAACAAAAATTACTGACAGAAGCTGACTCATTCTGTGAATCATGAGATACTGCATCTGTTGCAGTGTGCTTCTGTGATTTAACCCTTTTGCATCTGGAAAGATGTAACATTTCCGAACTAATAACCTTTAACTGTAAATGAACATATCTGAAACATGTTTTTTTAAGCTGCTTAGTCCAATTTTTAACTTTAAACCAAACATTTAGTGGTGTTTTCACTGTAGAAGTATTGTTTGATATATTTATACAATGTAATTAAAAAGTACATAAATTCTTACATTTGCAGGCAAGACTAACTTTATGATTAATGTGCCCTGTCACCTGCAGCGTTTTAAACGTTTTCTTGCTTCTTGAATGTGTAACATCACACTGGAAACTTGAAAGTCTGTGGAGATGGTGAAATATGTAGCTGTTAACTGGATAATGTCTTTTATGTTCTAAAGGAACACTGCTGAAATTTGTAGATTTTCTGAAGTACTGCTGGCCTGTTGAAGGTATTTGAAGCTTTTCCCAAAGTAAACTCTGGTGCTTTGCAATCTCTATAACAGCTGCAATTATTGTATGTAGAGGTATGTTGTCTGCTCTGGCTGTTATCTGTATGAAGTTTACATCTGGAATATTAGTGATATCTTACCGAAAGGTCTGCTCTGTAAGGAGTAACTGTAGTGTTGTTGGCTGTGGCCTTAGTCTGTATGGAGTTTACAATCTCCTCTATGTAAAAACAATGGTGTGCTGTTGAAAAGACTATTATGAAACTTCTGTTGTAATTACTGATAGACTGGAAAAAAGTGTCAGAAACAGCTTTAGTTTGCCCTGAAGCCTGTTCTGTAAAATGCACATAGTTTGACTGCTGATAAGGTTGCTTTGAATGAAACACTGCTGTTCTGTAGATTGCTCTGTAGAACACATGTAGTCTGACTGATGATGCAAGGTTGTAATGGAGTTTTGGGACTTACTTTAACTGTTGTCCCCCATGGATGTTAGGCTCACCATTGAAAGAATTGATGACACTGTAGTTTACTGAAATTAACTGGAAACAACTGAAATGAGACTGAAATGAAAATCTGTATCTGTTAGTTACTCAAACTTCTGCTAAACAGGTGCAAGTCTCTCCTTTATGGGCAAGTCTTTTTGTACTTTCACAATAAAGACTGCACATGCTTTAGTTCGGTTAATAATGCTTTATTAGATGTTAATAATATCCAAATACTGTCTTCAGTTAAAGTGCTGATAAACAACAGTTAGAAATTCTGGAATAGTGGATAACAGTAACAGTGCTGATAAATATATCCAAAGTTTCTGCATGTAT
Organism: Protopterus annectens; assembly: GCF_019279795.1. NCBI lineage: Eukaryota > Metazoa > Chordata > Ceratodontiformes > Protopteridae > Protopterus > Protopterus annectens. Next base: position 658,123,786 of record NC_056730.1, read on the forward strand.
ATTCTAATTCTCCTGAGTAATATCAACTGAAGCAGTCTTTTTCTCCTGAATAGTATGGATATTTGACCTAATATCTGTACTTAGGGCTCAAGTGTCTGTACTGCGAAAGACCCTTTTGCATATCAGTCCAAAAGCTAGCTTAACTGACTCAATTGATTGTGTCTGAAGTATATCCTAATAATACCAAAACCCTGTAATATTTTACATACCTTTTTAGCCTTGGTTTCCAAGCCTTGTCTTGCATATGCCTCACAGTTATCTAGCATTCCATTGCAACTACACATATCTTTCCCTTGAGAAAGGAACATTTTGTAGCTCTCCCTGAAAACTGTTATTTCTGCACATTTCATGCTTAGCCAGCAAGATTTTCTTTTCCTTTCTACTGAACTATCTTTCCCCTTAAACTGAATGCATACAGGAAAACACTAGTCTGACTATATTTTCAAGCCTATTATTCTATGTTAATGTACTATGGTGAACTCACTAAGAATACCCTCAGTCTAACACTTATGTAGGAGTTTCTAAATGGTAGAGGTAGATACTGGGCTGAACTCAAGTAGCTGAGGATATTTAGCAGAGGCTGCAGGCACTGACAGTGTAGTAGAAGTATTAAGGCTTATGAGGGACAATATAGTTTATATAAAATAGTTGTTAAACTGCACGGGACTTGAATCAGTAGTATTGCTGGATGTAGGGGGTGAGGGATGGTAATTTGTCCTGTATGTAAATATTTGTTTATGGATGTCCAGAAGAGGTTTGGGTTGTTTTAATGTTCATTTTGGAAGATGTCATAATATGTTTGCTTGTCATGTATGTATTTTGTGCTCTATTTTTTGAGCCAATCTTTTCAGGCTTTATCATGTTGTAGAATTATTTTTCAGTTGTATTTGTTAGCCATGGTGCAGGGCTTGATTTGTCCATTTTAATATGTAGTAGCCTAGTAGGGAAATGTTATTGAGAATGTTTAGGAATATGTCATTGACATGTGTCACAGCAGAGTCAAAGGGCTTAGATTTTAATATTTCCAGTTATGTTTTGTTAAGAATTTGGTAAAAGTGTGTTTGTCAAAAAAAAAACATCTCCTTTGTGTGTTTTGGCCACAGTTAACTCATCTCATGTCAAAATTTATTACAGAGCTTTATCACAAAGCACTTTACAAAACAGTTGACATTCAAAGAAACAGATGTTAAATAAAAACAGCTAAGTATATACTAAATACAATGTATTTTAATAAAGAAATGAAAAAATGATAGCAAGTTAAATATTATGCTCTAAATAAAGAACGATCCAATAATAAGTAAACGCAGTCTACTAGAAGTTGGTAAGTACTGAGATGCTGCAATTTTTTAACCTCCCAACTATATAAATAAAACATAAATGAAATTCAAGCAATCAAGTTTTAAATAAAACTTTAGGAAAACATCTAAACTATATAAGTAAAATACAGTTACTCTTTAAATTTATATATTTTCCTTCATATAAGGTACAAGCGCCATGCATTAAAAGTGAACTTAAGTAGACCTTTGCTGTTTGCAGAGCAGGCAGACAGAAATACGTAAGGATAAAACACCATGCAAGATCGCTATTACTTAAACACAAATGAACAAACGTTTATAATTGAAAATATACTAAAAACCAAGGCAACAGCGCAAGAAAATTTTAACTTAGTAAAAGGTTATAGACAGAAAGTTAAAAGGCTATTGCTTAGGAATTAAGTAACATATAATTTGTGGTGGTTTATGTTAGCAACTTATTTTAATTGTATTTGTTTATTGCTTTTGCTAACTTGGAAATTCCAACTTGGTGAAAAATTTCTTATTCAGCAGAATCCTGAGGAGAAAAGCTCCACAAGATACAAAGAGAAAGTAGCATACATACATAATGTAATTAATTGCTTGAACAGACAAGAATGAAAAAAAAAAAAAGATTGTTAGATCAAACAATAGTGAGAAAACATTGACAAGATACATATGAACAGTAAGTATACAAACATAATTGTGTTAGAGGTGGTAGAATGATATGAGAAATCCTTTAAAGCTTGATAAAACTAACAATGTTTAGACCCATAGTATTTTATAATATTAATACAGTGGTAAAGTAAAATTAAATGCATTCACAAATACATATTCAAATGCTGCTTTTTTTGCAGTTGCCATTTGTATTCCTTAGTATTGTTTCATAGCTACTTACAAACAATTTATATATGTAAGTGAATAAAGAGAGCAAGACAACACTTAAATTACTTGATATCTGATCTATGGTGTTGCTGCGTAAGTCTGGTCTTCACTGCTGTAGGTTGGAGCCTTTTTCATCTACCTGCACTCTAATTTGTTCTGAAGGCCAGAAATCATCCCAGATCTTCCACAGATAATTTAATGTACACATACACTCAGGAATATGAAATTACTAACTGCTCTGTTGACTTGGCAGGGAAGTTGTACAGAAGGTACTGCAATCCAACAAAGGAAGCATGGATTCACAGCAGTACCTTGTATATCTGGATCTTCTTAACGTGTATTTCAATCACAGCTCCAGCTGTAGTGATATATTAATATTCTCTGTAGTCTGAGTAGAATTACTCATCAACAATTTGTTTCTGCTCTGATAGCCCAGTCCAGAGAGGGCTTGAGTAGACCAGGCAAGGTTCAATGAGTAATGAACAAAAGCTTAATTATTTTCTAAAAAAAAAAAAAATTAAACTAACTTACTTTTTAGATGGCCATCCGGTTTAACTCTAAAACAGCACAATTTTACTCACTTCTTTCTTTCTTTTTTGTAATCACTCTTTGCCACCGACTACCTGCCAACCATCACCCCCCCCCCCCCAGGCCAAATGGCCCATATGTTCTCCATCATTGGAAAGTGAGTTAACAAGGAGGGTGTGTCATTTACATGGCCATTAGGGGTGGTTTGAGGATACCCTAGCCCCACATTTCCTCACATATGTCTGGCTTACAGAGCTTAAAGGGGATGTGAAATGGGCTGTCTGTGCTAGTCATCCTTAATTTCCATAAGAGGCATTGCCAGCAGATAGCCCCACCCCTCCTCTAAACATGGAAAATGGTTAAACCAGTCCTCACTGGAGAAATCACACTTCTCTGTATGCTCCCCAAGTGCCTGCTAACCACCCCACACCCCTGAGAATGCAAGTGGGCCATATCCCTTTATTTCACTATGTTCCAGCCTAGCTTCTTCAGTGCCATAGCCACTAATTAATCTCAATCACCTGGACACAGTAAGCACTTAATTCCTCTGTGCCACAAAGCTAGACAGTTGTAATCATTTCTTAAATTAGGTTAAACCCTTTTCTAAGTTGCAGGTACAGTGTCAAATAAGGCTTTCTATCTCATAAATGATGGTACTACTATGGTAAAGAAATCCTGGTCCTGTGACCTACATGAGTATCTTTTTTTTCATCTATTAGCTTTTGCCCCAGGAGTTGACAGCAAACAATGTAATGTAATTTGAAAGACAATGAGGCAAGAAGTACCTCTGGTAATAAAATAATCAGTTTGGCTAAAGGCATTGCCACAGCTTTTAACCTTTTCACTCTAAAATCAAGGACAAAGCCAAAACTAATCAGGGACACTTTTAAAATATAGACAGTATTAACTTAGAAAGTTGATAGAATGAGATGACCTTAATTATTATACAGTAGTGTATCAAGTGTAGGGAGAGGTTAGTAATTGCCTGAGTGCAAACTGTTAGGGTTCAAAATCAAGAGGCTAGTATTTCCTTTTTTTCTACACTTCTTCTTCTTCTTTTGGCTTTTCCCAGTTAGGGGTCGCCACAGCGGATCATCTGTCCGCTCATGATTGGCAGTGGAGTTTTATGGTGTCGAGTTGCCAGCCCGACACCCAACCTTCTACAGAAGCACACACACACTCACACCTATGGCCAATTTAGTGTGTCCAATCCACCTACTGCATGTCTTTGGGATGTGGGAGGAAACCGGATCTCCCGGAGGAAACCCACGCGACCACATGACATGCAGACTCTGCACAGAAGGCACCCCAGCCGAGAACCTCTTGCTGTGAGGCGACAACGCTAACCGCTGCACCACCGTGGCCGTCCCTTCTTTTTTTTTCTACACTGAAATGCCAAATTTTATTTGAAGAGTAGGGTGGGGGAATGAGTGGCTTAGGAACTGTCAGGCATACTCAGGGTTAGGAATCAGATACTTCATACTAATGACTTCTTGCTTCAAACGGCAAAAGATTGGTTAGTTTTATAATACACCCTGAGTTGTCCTACGACCCTTTCCACACTAGTCTCAGCTAAGTGCTTGAATGTCAGGGAAGAAACTAACTAAATTCCCAGGTAGTTATAAAAGTAAACTTGTGTGGTGGGTATTTATTTATTTTATTTTATTTTAATTTATTTTGACATTTGTTAACAAAGTATTCCAACTGAGCGTGAGCCCTTTTTCAGCAGAGGCCCGGGGAGAAAAGCTCCATACAGAACAATTATCATGGCAGAAATAACACAAGGTACAGAAAACTTTCAGTACAAGACAGACACTAAATACAGAAATAACCATAGATAACAAAAAAGTCTCAAAATACAGTGCAAAATTGCAAATAGAGTACAAAATAAATCAATCAGGAAGAAATTAAGTAAATGAGTATAGAAGACATATGATAGTAAGTATAGATGCATAACAATCCCAGAAATACAGTACAAAACAAAACAATCTGCAAGCTCTGGGTAAAGAAATACAATATAAAAATACCACTAAGGGATGAGTCAGCTAAGGTGGTATACAGGAAGAATAGAAAGGACATTAAAGCAGTAGAATGTAAAGGGGTGAAAGGGAAAGGTATGAGAAATAAAGGATGAGTGGGAACAGAGTAACGGCAAGGTAGAAAGGAAGTTAGATATGGGGAGGTAAGACAGGGGAGAACTGAAGGTGAATTATTGGGGGTATATAGAGAAGTCAGGGGTGGGGGGTAGGGATGAGAGTTAGGTTGGGTTTTGGCAGGATCAGATCCATGAGTTCAGAAGAGTCTCTTTTAATGTTTTTTTTTGAAGTTGAGGATACTGGATATAGTTCTAATGGTCAGAGGAAGTTTGTTCCAGTCCGAGGCAATGGAGTAGCTGTACAGATGTTGGCCAATAGTTCTTGTGGGCTTGTAGATTTCCAAGAGAAACTAGTCAGAGTTCCTGAGTGAATGATTGGGAGTATAGAAGAAGATGAGAGAAGAGATGGCAGGACAGGAGGTAGGTTTGATAATATTTGGAAGATCTTGTATCAAAAGTAGAAAGATTCTTTGATTATTTGAAGGGGCTTCCCCCACAAAAAAAATCATACTGCTATTTATTTAGTTAAAACAAGTTTCCAAGATACTAGTTACCAAAAGATATAATGCACCCAGAAGTCTTGGATAATCTCTTTAAACTGCTAAAACTATCCTTTAAAAGTGTATGTGGTCTGAAAATGATCCACACACTATGTAAACTACAGATAAAGGTAGAGAAAAGTTACTAAAATATTATCATTCTAGTTTGCTAGTTTATCATCACAGATTGTCATCCAAGTCATGATTCATTGCTATAGTCATCTGGAAAAAAAACAGTAAGGAGAAGAAAGAAAGCTCACCCAGACCCTTCTAGACAGTTCATTTCTAAACAGTGGGGCAACATTCATAGTAACTGTGGAATGAATAGGCATGTCTAACCGGGGGGATGCTTGATGGTTAGCAGGCACACAGGCAAATAAAACCCAGAAAATAATTCAATGCCCTAACAATGGGCATCCTACTGACCACTAGAGACGAGGCTGGGTTTCATTAAACTGGTTAATATGAAGCCTTGCAAAAACTCAGATTATGTTCTTGTAGCAAAACTATCATATTTTGAGGAAAAAAGCCTGAAGAAAAATTCTTTGCTTGTTCAGTATCCCTAAATCATGGGCTAATAGTGTTGGTTAGCTGATATGCATTGGAACAAATATTTTTTTTCAACTCTTCCTTAATCTAGATTTTGAAAAGTTTTAGCTCATCCAAAAGAAAGATTTAATAGAATATTCATTCAGCAGGCTGATCCCATGGGGAAACTGAGATCAGTTAAAGTGACATATATAAGATTCAGTGATTGTGACAAGATCTTATTGGCTTTGTATTTCCTACAGAATTAAGAGTAGTATGGAAAGGAATGCCACTAATTTTCAATACGGAAGAAGAAGTCAAATATAAACTGTCACCATGGATGTCTCACTTCAGCTTACATCCTGCCAGTCCCTTAAAAATAGATCTTTTTTGGGCTGCTTTTGGACCTTTTTTATTTGTTTACCTTGAACATTTCCCCCTCCCTTCTTTTTCATGAGTGATGTTCTTCTTGTATTGACAGTGAATTCAAATATGTGATAACACAGATACAAGTTTCATGGTCCCACTGGCGTGAAGTTATGAATAGTTTAAATATATAATAATATATAAAAGATACAAAACCCAGTATCTAAATATGGTCAACTTATTTTGCTAAATATTAAAATGGACATTTCAATCATCTAAGAATTCTTAAAATGCCTGGCTATAATAGGTATGTAGTTGAGTTTTATGAAAGCTTTACTGATGAATTAATTCCATATCTTCTAGACTTTGGTTTATTATCAGTTGCTGACTGGAGCACACCAAACTGAATGCAGTTATCAGAGACAGTGCTCATAAATAAAGAAGGTAAACTAGGCAATAAACTGGAGCACTTTATACTAATATCTATATTAAATCATGGAAAGAAACATAATTACAGTGTGTGAGCAAACTCTCAGATCCTTGACTGAGCGAACAGTGGTTACTGCTTTCAAATATTGTGTTATCATTTTTTTTTCTAGATTGCATTCAACTGGTTCATAATTTATACAGGTTTTCGTATGCATGCATTAGATATAATAACAAGAGTTCTGAACAGGTCAAGTTAACTGCTGAGGTGCAACATGAATGTTTCTTTTCAGCATCACTATCTGTGTAAGACACGCATCCATTGTTGTATAAGCTGCAAAAGCTGATGTAAGGAAATATCATAGACAAAATTCATAACTCAATTACTGACAGTGCTGACAACTTTACTTATGGTTGCAAACAAGTACCAGGAAGACATAAAGAAATGCAACATATTTTCCAAAGGTTCATAAAGTAGTGGATAAAAAATTAACTAGGAAATATCTAAATGTTTACTATATTATGACACACATGTGGACTTTCACAGTAATTTGAGTCCAGCTGTATATAAATTTAATTTCCTAAATGCAATGTATCATCATCATCAACCCCCTTTTTCGCATTTTTTCTACATGGGGTTGGCTAACGTGTTAATTATCGCCAACTCTCTCAATTCAGTGCCACACTCCTGCTTTCTTCAACACTCATGCCTGACTGTCACAGATCTTCTTTCACACAATCCATCCACCTCTTTGCTGGACATTCTCGCTTCTTCTTATCTTCTTCTTCCTGTCTGTCCCAAATCTTTCTCACCAGATTGTCTTCTGCTTTCCTACATGTGTCCAAACCACCATAATCTGTTCTTATGCACTTCATTTACATCACCTCTACCTAACTGCTCTGCCTTTACTGCCCAGGTTTCTGTACCATACAGTAATACTGGGCGCACCACTGTCTTGCACACCTTACTTTTCAGCTTCTTTGACATTCTTCTGTCATAGACTACACCTGACACTCTATATCAGTTAGCTGATGCCCCTCTGACTGTAGCTTTGACCTCTTCATTCAGGCTTCCTTTCTCCTCAACCACCCCTTCCAGATACTTGAAGCTGTTCACCTGTTCCACTATCTTCCCTTCTTTCTCTATTCTCAGCTTCTTCTGATTTCCCCAATTTGCTGCCACTACCACCATCTTATCTGTGCTTAGTTTCATCCCATGTGCCTTCCATTTTGCATTCCATTCTCCTGTCCTTTGCTGAAGTACTAGTTCAGAGTCTGCCTGTAATGCCACATAGGTTCATAGGTTCATACTAGGCTATCTGCCCTAGGACATTTATAAGCCTAGCCAGAATGTGTTTGGCTTTCGCCACCCATTTTAAATTAATTTTGCTATGCCCTTTTTTGAGGTTAGTATACTGTGCCTCTGTCTAACAGTGACACAGAAGTGATACCCGGGTTAAACCTACGATCTCCCATCCACTCATCAAGATTCCTCTTGAAGAGAGTCAATGAGGGACTCTGCCTAACCTGGACTGGGACTTTATTCCAGAGTGAAGGGAGCCTCTGGGTTATGAATCTGTCCCTCCAGCATGTCCTATTTATTTCAGTGCTGAGGTTCAAGTCTCTCAGGAGCATAGCTCGATGGGATTTGGATTTTCTGAGGTGCAGCATGTCCATTAATTCCGGGTTGGACATGGCTTTATACGTCAGGCACAGATCGCCCCTGAACAGGCAGTATGCCACTGAGTAGAGCTGGAGTTTCTTTAACCGGGCAGCATATGGCATCTGTTTGAGCCCTTTGATCCTCTTGGTGAGGTACTTTTGGGGTCTTTCCAGTTGCTGCAGGTGTCTGGTAAGGTACATCCCAAAAGGGGCATTGTACTCAATTATGGGCCTGATGAGGGATGAGTAAAGAGGCGCGATGACCTCCCATGATCTAGATGTGAATCCCTTCATGATTAGGTGGGCTATATAAAATGTTTTTCTAACCACTTTGGCCACGTGGTTGTCAAATGAGAGACTGCTATCAACTTGGGTCCCCAGGTCCCTAATTACTTCTTCTGTACTTAATGGATTACCACCTATGTTGTAATTTGTGGGCACTTTGTTTTTGCCAAAGGGGATGACTATAGACTTTTTGGCATTTAGCTTGAGGCCATGGCTCTGGCACCAGTTGTCTGTTTCTATGAGGCCCTTTTGGAGGATGCTTGTGTCGGCTGGAGAGTCGATTATGGCACCCAGTTTGCAGTCATCTGCGAACTTGGTCAGCCACAGTCCTTCCGTGTTGGCCTGTACCTCCGAGAAATATATACAGAACAAGAGAGGTCCCAGGACTGAGCCTTGTGGGATGCCACTTGTAACTGGTTTGGAGTCTGACATGGCTCCAGCAATTCTAACCATGTGGGTTCTGTCCTTGAGCTAGTTTGCAACCCATCTAGTGACATAGGGGTTTATATTTAAGCTGGTGAGCTTATCTATAATGCCCGAGTGGGGTATTGTATCAAAGGCTTTTGCGAGGTCCAGGTAGGCTGTGTGGACCACCTTTCCCTCATCAATGGCCTTGGTGATTGGTTCAAAGAAATCAACCAGGTTTAAGAGGCAGGATCTGCCCTTAACAAAGCTGAACTGGGTAGGATCCAATGTCTGTAGGTCCCCAATATCTTTATTTATGAGGTCCATGATGATCCTTTCCAAAGCTTTGCAGACCAAGCTAGTCAGGCGTATGGGGCGATAGTTTCCAGGATCCATTGAGGCACCACCTTTGTGGAGAGGGACCACTGTTGCTGTACGCCACTCTTTGGGTACATATCCTGTAGTAAGGCTGAGATTGAACAGTAGTTTTATGTTTGGGTTTAGCTCTTCTTGGAGTTCATGTAGGACACAGCCTGGGACACCGTCTGGTCCCATTGATGCTGTGTTTTTTGCTTTGGAGAGGGCGGCTCTTACCTGAGCATCTGAGATGTCAGGGGGGCAGCACTCTGGCTGGGATAGATATTTGCCCTTTTGGTGGGGGGGGGGGTTTGTGCTGAACCTGTCAGCTAGGATGTTGGCAATGTCTGTCGGTTCGGTGTATTTTTTGTCATTTTGGACTAATTCTGAGCATATCTGGGAATTCCAACCTAGGTTCCTAACATAACTAAAGAAAGCCTTGTGATTATCCTTAGTGTCCTGTGCAATTTTTCAATCGAAGCTGACCTTAGACGATTTTATGAGTGCCCATAGTTTTTTGCTAATACTGATCAGAGATGCCTTCCCTTTTTGGGATTTTGCTCTATCATTTAGTAGCTTCCTCCTTCTATTGTATAGTTTGTTTATGACTTGGGTCTACCAGACAGGACGTCTGCCTTTGGAGGATTGGGTCTTGGTTTTATTTGGGATTGCATAATCCATTTATTCCTGAAGGTGTTCATAGAATGCATTTATAAAGGATTCTGTGGTCTGGGCCGTATTTTCCACAGGCCCGGGAGCTTTGAAGGATTCCACCTCGGTTTTGAGGAGTGTGAAATTTGCTTTAGAAAAGTTTTTCACTGTGGTTTTCTGGGCAGGAGGTGGGGTCGGGATGTGAATATCCAGTGAGATTAGTTTATGGTCTGATCTTACCAGTGAGGGATACACTTCTGGTCTGGAGCATAGAGTCCCCATGTTGGTGATGATCAGGTCCAGTATGTTTTCCCCTCTTGTGGGAGTGGTAACAAGTTGTTCCATAGCATTTGAGTTTATAAATTCTAGGAACCTTTGGGCTAGGGGGTTGGAGCTAGAGTAATGCTCCCAGTCTATGTTTGGGTAGTTGAAGTCGCCCAATATAATGGTGTTTGGAGAGACCTTCATATTTTCCAGTGTTCTCAGGAAGGCCAAGTGGGGTTCCTGGGTTTGGGAGGGTGGTCTGTAGCAGGCTATAAACTGGAAGGCAGTTTTACCCACTGTTAGCTGCACATGGATAGTCTCTGATGCTTCGTGCTTTGCCACCAACCTGGAGGTGTGGGTATCTTTGACGAATATTGATACTCCCCCTCCTTTTGTGGTTCGGTCCAAGTTTTGGGGCCGAAAAGCATGGTATGAGGTATAACCTGGTAGTGCTGGGCTGCTCTCGGGAGCCTTGAACCAGGTTTCTGTTACTGCACAGATATCGATGTTCTCCATGCAAAGGAGAGTTTCGAGTGCGTGATACCTATGGAGGTGGGTTTGTCTTTTGAGCCTTGCCTAAAAAAGGCACTATGGGGGTAGCAAGAGCCTTTGCCAATATCCGAAAGCCCAGGGGTGACAGGTGCAAGCCGTCCCTAGCGAAGCATCGTGGCTTGTTGAGCATGTCATCCCAGGCTGACAGGCATTGGATCCCCTTTGAATGACACCAATACTTAAGCCAATTGTTGAAATTGATCATCTTGTCTTTATATTGTGGCATCATTCTTGGTGAGAGTAAGATGCTACTCAAGGTCAGGGTCATACCGGCCTAGGCCACATGCTCAGAGAGCTCCTCTATGTCTCTTTTCATGTAGTCCAGGGAGGTACGTCTCAGGTCATTCACACCAGTATGGACAATGACTGAGTCATATTTGTACTTGCCTTAGAGTGACCTGAGTGCTTGTGTTATGTGGCGGATCCCAGCGCCCGACAGGCAGCTCACCATGACCTTCTCCTTGTTCAGCCTGATGAGCGGGACGTCAGTGTGCCTGACGATAGAGTCATCTATTACAAGTGTATCAGGTGTGTTGTTTAGCCTTAAGGGCTGTGACTGTTCAGCACACTGGCTTTGTGAGCATTGTGTTGCACGTGTTTTGTTTTGGGGTAGCAGTTGCTTGGGTGTCTGCTTTGGAGGTCTCTGCTGCTTAGGCAGATTTTTATTTAGAGCCTCCGAGTATGTTTTTGTGTGTTTATGTGTTTGGTTTGCTGTCGTGGTAGGTTTATGTGAGACTGGAATTGTAGTGAGTGTGGTTTCCTTCTCCTCCTGACTGGTTATGCCAGTACTGAGTTGAGAGAGCTTAGCCTCCAGTTTGGCTATATGGATGCATCTCTCACATGTGTTGGAATTTGTTGGGAGGAGGAGAGGGTTGTCTGTGTACATGAGGCAGTTGTAACATTGCCTCAAGATTCCCAGATTCACCAGCTGGACCGGAGAGGAGATTGACAACTGACCTTTGGACATGCTAGAATAGTATTTGGAATTCCTTTATAATTGAAAAAAAGGGCCAATGGGGAACAAGGTCCTCAAGGGGAGTTTGTGAGGGTGTAGTGCTTATAATTTTTTAGTGCTGACTTATATAATTGCTTTAGTGAGCAAGTGCCAGGTAACTTAAATGCAATGTGTTACAGGTAACTTAAATGCAAAAACGACAAACAGTAACTTTCTTTTAAGTGAAACAAGGAAATAAGTACAGTAAGCAATGCAGATATCACTAGGGATCCACAGAAGCGCTGAAAAGCCGCGTTTTAGGTGGTATTAGCGTTTCACGGAACTAACAAGCAAACAAACAACAAGCATACAAACAAAGCTAGATTCAGCAGGCCTGGATCTAGTCTATGCTACAGCAAACAAGGTGTACCAATTTCAGTAAGAAACAGTTGAAATATGCAGGCACTATAAGCCTTTAACCAGAAATTCCCAGCTCAGAAGGGCAGAGTCCAGCCTCTCCTCCCACAAGAGTGCAGACCACGAACCTTCTTAATGTAAAATAACTGGCCTGAAGCCCAAGTGCTTAAACCAGAACTAATACACTTTTAGAATAACAGACACTGAGCCCTCAATCAGCAGTTCCCAACTTAGAAGGATGTAAGCTACCTATCCTGCCACCACAGTACAGGCCACAAACCTTCCTAATGTAAAACAACTGGTCTGAAGCCCAAGTGCTTAAACTAAAAGGCTTAGAATGAGTTACACCAAGCAGTAATAAATACAACTGAGTACTTTTAAGATGAAGCAAAAGCAAAATAAAGTAGGAAGAAACACAAATACAGTAAAAGCAGATTTTTTTTTTCTTTTTTTCAGAAAAGTAGCAGAAACAGTAGTAAAAACAATTCACATGCAGTGCAAGCTGGCACACTTGAGTATGTAGCAATATTAGTCCACACACAGTTTGAAAAAATGTAATTAAATTAAAAAGGACTAAAAGCAAGTGCAGAAAGGGTTTATTAGGTAGAATGCGGTAAAGAGATGGGACTGGGGGAGTGTCCTAGATCAAATTTACAGTGGGGCGGGCACTGCAAAAGCCACCAAATTTAAACTACAACTAAGAACAGGGAGGGGGTGGGGGTGGGGAAGACAGTTTCAACAGAGATAGATATGAGGAATCACAGTGCAAATTATAACCAAAAATATATATATACTGATATCTGTATATTTGCAGAACAGTAAGACAACAGATATCTTCTAAGTAACAATTTAGCTCTATAATACAGAATAATACAAAAAAATATACTCAGCTCTATATATTTGCAGAGAGTCTAGTAAGGCTGTCTCTCAACAATCCACTTTAAATGCAGGCTGCTATTAACAGCAAATTAAGGGAACCTTGAGTTAACACACAAGCTATAGAAACTAAAATGAGGGAGGGGGGTGGGGAAGACAGTTTCAACAGAGATAGATATGAGGAATCACAGTGCAAATTATAACCAAAAAAATATATACTGATATCTGTATATTTGCAGAACAGTAACACAACAGATATCTAAGTAACAATTTAGCTCTATAATACAGAATAATACAAAAAAATATACTCAGCTCTATATATTTGCATAGAGTCTTGTAAGGCTGTCTCTCAACAATCCACTTTAAATGCAGGCTGCTATTAACAGCAAATTATACAGCATATTTGTTGATCAGTCCCCTCCAACCTGTTTGCTAATGCAGTCCATCCACAGTATGAACAGCAGTGGGCTCAGAGCTGTACCCTGGTGTATACCCACTCCCACTGGGAACCCCTCTGTGAGGCCAAACACTATTTGTATTTGAGTTATTGGGTCCTTGTACATAGCCTGCAATGTATAATGTTCAGTGTATATCATTCTGCATAATATGATTATACATAATACATATAATTATTATTCAGAATTGTCTGAAACAAAAGTTTCTAGCACAATAATAAATGTTATGTAGTAAAAGGCTCTTAAAGTTTAGTTACCTATTATTTATGATTTATTTACTTATTAATAATGTAATAAATAAGATCACAGCACATATTTATTTCAAAACATTGGACCAGAGTCATAAAGGTTAATACAAGTTGTAAACTTCACCATAACCTTTTGCATTCAGAGATTACCCTAATATGGTGCCTTTGTACAAAGATATGCAGCACTGCATTGGGCTGTCTCTGCTACATGCTGACAAGGCAGTCCAGGGAAGTGGCATATGCTAATTGGCTATGTGCTCCCCAGAACTGCCTCTGGGAAGGCATCTACACACCGAGTGATTTATTCGACTGTGGAGATTAACACGACCACTCCTTGTACTGAGCAGTCATGGCCGGCCTTAGGCATAGGCCAACTAGGCGGCTGCCTAGGGCGCCGCTGTAGCAGGGGCGCTTTTCCAGTATTTATTTGGTGTAGATAGACCAGGTTGGGGGCACCTGGGTGGTGTGGTGGGGGGCGCTGTGGAGCCCTTTTGCCTAGGGCACCAGCTGACCTAAGGCCGTGCCTGTGAGCAGTAGTGAACATTGCAAAAAGACCATGTTCATCCACTACAGTGGAGGTGAGTGCTGAAGAGTTTAGTGCTAAGGTAGAGTTGGGGTGTGTGTGTGGCAACTGGTTCAGTCAAATAAAATGGTAGACTCTGGATGAAATAAATGTATTTAATGGATAAAACAAAGTGCTTTTCGTCCAGTACATTAACTTGAAGTTCTTCAGATAAAAAACAAGTACAAATTAGAGTTTTAAATACCCCTCCCAGTTCTCCCATGTGATTATTCAGTAGCAGGCTCTTAAAGAAACATCACTACAATACCATCCAAGGTCATTCTTCACTGTTCCACAAGTATAAAAACATTGTAAAAAGTCTAAATTATTTAACCTATGTAAAATGTTATTTAGAAAAACATTTTATAAAACATATATATTAAAACATATTTTTAAGCATATTTTAGAACATTTACCTCCTCAAGTTTTTCAGTTTTAGCATGCAATGAATTGAGCACATGTCATTCAATCCCGGGGTAATATATGCGTTCAGTGGATTTGCCACAGTAATTCTAACTGTTCAAGAATTACTGTTAGGGGTCCACTCCTTGGGTCAATGTAAACTTGTTCTAGTAGCCGGATTTAGGAAAAGCAGAGGAAAACACTAGATTGGATATTAGAAACACTTTAGCAATGCAGTAACAACCAGATCACTGTATAAACACAAGAAAACATTGTTTTAAACAAGAAGCATCTTTATTAAATTATAATGTATGGAATAGGCCATGTTATATTTATATAAATGACAATAAATCATAGTGACACAATCTCAGCTGCAAACATTTACATTCCAAACCGTGCAACACAACTGTAACTATAAACATTATACATCACTTTTAATATATCCACTTATTGCTAGTCAACCATTACATGTTGTTATTGTTGTGTCTTTTGGCTTTTCCCGGTTAGGGGTCACCACAGCAGAACTCCGGTCTGCTAATGATTGGCAGTATATTTTTACATGCCGAGTTGCCGGCCCTGACGTACAACCTTCAATGAAGGTACGCCCATTCACGCATGTCTCCACACAGAAGACGCTCTAGCTGAGAATTGAACAGGACAACGTCTTACTGTGAGGCGACAATGCTACCACAGCACCACCACTGCATAGCTCATTCAAATCCTGCCTTCTTTTAAACTTCGTTCCTCCTCTGCATGTATTGATCCCACACTTTCAATTTTTTTTCTTATGTGATTTGCTCCTACCTTTTTCTAAAGATCCCAGTTCCAGTTGCTTTAACTCTGTTACTATCTTTACTATTTCTAATATATTTTTTTTAATCCAAGCAGTAAAAAAGTAAAACTGGATGAGTAGTACCCACTTCATAGGTAATGAAATAGAGATAAATGGAACCATATCATGGCAGAGTACTGGTTTGGAATATTAAAAGGTTGGTGTATGTGCAGAGTTTCTTGGCATAAATATGTCATGTTAAATGTACTACATGCTGATGTTTGTTAGCTGAGAGCACTAGGATGTGGTGTTATGCAGTGCACAGCATTCTGTAGTGTACCTAATGACGTCATGATGGTAGACACACATCACTAACCAAGTAGGAGTGTGGGAAGAGGTACAGAGTGCATAGCATGTATGCTCTATTTTTTTTTCTAGAAAATAAAGCATCCTCAGTCCACTATATCCTAGCAGCAGAAGCATTGCAGGGGCCTTCACAAGATATTTTATTTATTTTATTTTTATTTTTTTGTTTATGTTTGTTAACTGGGTCAATGATGGACCCTTTTCTATCCATATCTCAAGCAAAGCTGGCATTGACAATATATTTGCCAAAGAAAAAATAGATTACAGTAAGATGCAAACAGATTAAACAATACATATCATACAAAGTATACTGACAATAAATAATATGTAATATATTGCACAGCAGCTGCATCTAAACACTGTACTAGACATGTACAAAAAACAATAATAAAAATTAAAATGTGATTCAGTTATTTTGAGAAGTGTAACTCATTTGTGTGCAATTTGACTTGTACAGAACATTAAAAGAAAAAAATGCAGAAGTGTTGCACTTTGCTGCATAGACTGAAGTGCAGTAAATGGGAAGAAATCGCAATAAAGAAAACTATGGTGCAAAGAATAAAACTAAGAAATAGGTATACGCTTAGTAAAAAAAAAAGTTTAATTACATAAAGGGTGAGACCCCTGACTTTTCTTTTCTTAGTAAATTATGTTATCAGTATTGATATGAGAGATGACTGAAAGTGAGAAGAGGAGGAAGGTACACATGAGTGGAGGGATATTAAATGTATAATAATGAGAGTTTAGGAAGAAGTGGGGTGGAATAAACTGTGTTAGACAAAATCTCTGAAGTGCTTACAATTATTTTTTTCTAACAAGATAGAACGGAGGTACATTTCTAACATGGGCAGCTTTACAAATACATTTTCAACACAAGCATCTGTACAAATCAGTTTCATATACAACTGACATATAATTCTTTACAAAATTCCAGCTAGCTGTGCTGGCATATGTTACACATCCACTGCCCTACTTCTCCTGGCATAGCTGGCAATACCTCACATCGTCATATCTCTCCCCCCTTTGAAGACTCCACAAGCTAGTTTTCAAGTGACCCTTGAGAAATGTTGCTTGAAAAGAATGAGTATCTCTGGGAATACATTAACGCATGACCTGTCTTGAGAACCCATCTGCAGTGGCATTGCTGACCCCACTACAGTGCTGCACTATCATGTCATATGCCTGAACCCTAGCCTGCACCTTAGTAACTTGGTATTTTGCTGGCTGGCTCGATGTAGCCATTGATCCCCCTCAGACTCCTCCTGCCACCCACTGCAAATACTTAACACCAGGGCCTCCCTATCATGGTAAGACTTCATCATGCTAACATGGTACAACTTGTGCCCCTGCCTCCTACCTCCTGCCTAGTAGTTCTACCATGTAGTTAACATCACTCACCTTCCTTACCACTTTGAAGGGTCCCTCCCAAGCTGCCTGCAACTTACTGTGTCTGACAGGAATGAGAACCATAACCTGCTGTCCCACAGCATACTCTCAGGCTCAAGAAATCCTGTCATACCAGATCTTTTTCTGCTGTTGGGCTCCTGCCAGGTTCTCCTTGGCCAAGCCCATGAGCTCCCTAATCCTTGTCCTAAGATTTAGGACATATTCCACAACAGACTCCTTGTGGAAGTCACACTCATCCTCCCACTCATTACGAATCAAATCTAAAGGCACCCTCACAGTCAAGCTTGGAGACAGGCATGCCCATACAGCAACTCAAAGGGTGAAAAACTCATGGATTCCTGGGGTACCTCTCTGCATGCAAACAGCAGCTGGGGCAAATATTTGTCCCACTTTCTCTTAAACTGGTCTGCAAATGCCAGTATCATGGTCTTTAGTATAGGGTTTAACCTTGCCACAAGACCTTTAGTCTGAGGATGGTAGGGAGGGTTTTTTAGGTGCTTCACCCCACAGCACTTCCACAGACAAGCCAGCATGGCTGACATAAAATTGGCACCTCTGTTAGTCAGTATTTCTCTCAGGAAACTTACCCCGCTGAAAATCTCTAACAAAGCATTTGCCACCTTCACTGCCTCGATGTAGGACAGAGACACCACTTCAGGGTATCTACTTCCACCAGGATATACTTCTTTGCTGTAGAACTTGGGGTACTCAGAGCTTCACAATATCCATAGCTACCCTCTGAAATGTCTCCTCACTCACAGGCAAAGGCATCAAAGGAGCTTTGACGTTGTCTCCTGCCTCGCCTACTTTTTGGCACTGCTCACAGGTCCTGTAGAACCTTGTTACATCCCTTGCAATCCCAGGACAATAAAAGTTCTGCATAATACATCTCTTGGTACACTTTATGCTCATATGACCTGCAAAAGGAATGCCATGGGCTATGGCTAGAAGTGCCAAATGGTAGGCTGTAGGCACTACCAACTGCTATATTACCTCACCCGCTAGACCTCTCTCAGGGGTCCACTCTGTATACAGTAACCCTTTGTTCCAGTATACAGACTCCTCTTGTCCTTGAGAATCAAGTGCCTCCCTAGCTACTTCCCTCAAGCGTCTTAGTGTAGGGTCCGAGAGCTGAGCCTGTCTCAACTCTACCTTTGTGACTTTTGCCAGCTCTACTTCCACAGGAAGTCTGGTATCCTCTGACAGTGGTGTCTCACTGTTAGACTGGGTACTACCACTCCCCTCTACTCTTGCAGTCACTCTGTCCAAGGGAACATCAGTACTTACCATCAGCTGTGGCTCACCTTCAGACTCACTGCTACAGGGTTATTCCCTCCCTGAAATAGCCACCTCACCAGCCCTGGCTTTAGGTGTGGGGTCTGTCTGGGTCTCCCTCAGGCTATAGGACTCACATGCCTGTCTCCAAGCTTGGCTGCATGTAACTACATGTACACAAGGTACTGGATTATCAAAATTATTCCCTATCAGGACAGCTGCAGGGATATCCTAAAATACACCTACTTGCTTGCTTCCTTTTCCACCGTCCCAGTCAAGGTGAACCCTGGTCAAAGGCATTTGTAATGGGGTCCCTCCTAAAGCTCTGACTGGAGTGGACTGCCCAGGCAAGTACTGCTCCTCTTTAACCACTGCAGGCTTCAAAATGATTATGTCAGAGGGTGTATCTCTCTTAGCAGTGGCCTGTTTTTGATCCACTAAGATCGGATATAACCACTGGTGATAGTTTGGTACCTCTGTTGTCTCCAGACAACTTACCACTGGCATACTATTATTCCCACTTGCTGCCCCCTACCTTTTGTTCCCCACCTTGCCTCCGTGGACATCTATAAGATATATGGCCCCACCGGTTACATTTAAAACATTTAAACTTTGATCCTGGCCATGGTACCTGAACTAATGGCTTCCCCTGTTACTGGTGGACTTTGCTGTGGTGGTTTAGGCTACCCACCATGAGTTCCCTTATATCCATGTGCAGTACTGGGTATCCCTTTCCTGCGCAGTGATGTCTGCTCACTAAGTAGAGATCCCCCTTTTTCCCCCAGCTCATCTGCAGAGTGACATTCTCAGTTTGCCAGCCTTATTCTCATGTCCTCAGACAAAGTGCTAAGGGCTTGTTCCCTCACCAAAAGGTCTACCAGCCCTTCAAAAGTGGTGACCTGACACCCACTCACCCACCTATGAAAATAAGTACTTAACTCAGCAATATACTCACATACACTTTCATCTGCCTTGCATCTATGCTCACAAAACTTTTTTTTCTGTAAGCTTCAGGTGTTAACTTAAAAACATTCAAGTAAACATTTATTTACTTTATCATAGTTTAAACAATCAATACCAGACAATTTAGAAACAGCAGTTACAGCTTTACCATGGAGTAAGGGGGACAGGAACCATACCCAGAACACTTTGTCAACATTATACTGTTTACATACTCTTTCAAATATATGAATAAAACTATCAACATTATCACCCTCTGTAAATTGTGGAAGAAATTTACTGACTTTTATTGCTTCTGGGGTTTGGTTATTCCTTCCCTATTACCTCCATGACCCTGGTGAAGAGCCAGCATCTCCCTCTCATGTTGACACTGCTTCTCATTTTCTTCAGCCTCCAAACACCCCACAGTCTCTCTGCTGATTCTAATTCAAAATGTTTGGCTTCCACTTCAAGTCTCTTTAACTCCAGATGGATTTTTAAGTCCTCTGAGGAAAAGGTGAACCATCCTGTTTCTGCTGGCTGTATATCCCCATCACCAAACTGGTTGTCTTCCTGGTTGCTGGTCTGAGCTGCGACTAAGGCTGAAATCATTTCTTCATTAGTCAGGTTGGCATGCACCAGTCCTTTGGTTTCACACACCTTGACCCACTGGTTCTTTGTCACTTGCGATAATTCTCTGCTGACATCTTTGCCTGCTTTCCCTGACTAAACTAAACTAACAAAATAAATAAATAAAACTGTTGTGAAATGAAACTCCATATGTTTACCTTGTGGCTGCTTGAGAGTACAGCCACCTTCAATGACAACTGCCTACTGGCAATAGAAGTTCAATTAATATCCACACCACTGCTCTCCAATATGTGATGTCCCCACTCTGGGCCAGTAATCAAGGAGCATAAATCCTCACCACTGCCACCAATATGCGAACGTCCCACTCCTGAATGCCTTAGACAAAGCATACAGCAATATTACAGGAGCATTTAAAGCTTTGAAGCACCTCAACATAGGTAGTTCTGATCACACTGCCATCATGCTTCTGCCTACCTATAAGACGGCTTTGATCAGAGAAAAAAATGATGAGTAAACAGATCGGAGTCTGGCAGGAGGGTTCCATGGATTGCCTTCAGGACTGTTTCAATACAACCTGCTGGCAGGTCTTCAAAGACATGGCAATGCACAACCTCCAGCTAGACATAGACACCTATACTGATTCAGTTCTTGCCTACATAAATAAATGCATGGAGGATGTAGCCACCACAAAAGCCATCACTATAAGAGCTAATAAGAAGCCCTGGCTCACCAATAATATCTATGAGCTACTGAGGGAAAGAAACACAGTCTTCAGGGCAAATGACAAAGAAAGGTTAAAGATGGCCAGGTCAAATCTGAAAAATGGCATCAAAGAGGCAAAGAGGGAGTATGGAAAGAAAATTCAGATCTGCTTCCAAGACATGAGGGACATGAGAAGTCTATGGCAGGGAATGCAGCAGCTCATGGACTATAAGACCAAAACACCCCAATGTAATGACAGCTTGGAATTCCTAAATGAACTGAACTCCTCGTTTGGTAGATTTGAGGAGAAGAACACCACCGTACTTTCTAGAACAAACGAGAACAAAGAGTAGATTGTGGTCACCTTAAACTCCGAGGAGGTGAGACTTCAACTTAAGAAGGTGAATTCTAGGAAGGTTTCTGGACCAAATAACATACCTGGCAAGGTGCTGAAGGGGTGTGCTGATCAGTTATGTCTCATACTGACAGACATCTTCACTTCATCCCTTGCTATGGAGAAAGTTCCCTCGCATTTCAAGGAAACAAGCATTGTCCCACTTCTGAAGAAACCCACCCTTACCTGCCTCAGTGACTTCAGACCAGTTGCCTTAACTTCAAGGGTCATGAAGTGCTTTGAGAGGATTGTGAAAAAACATCTATTTGCAGGTTTGCATAAGTCCTTAGATCCACTCCAGTTTGCATACCAGGCAAATAGATCGACTGTGTATGCAATTTCAGTCACACTACATCTTGCAGTAAAACACCTAGAAGGGAGGAACAACTACATGCTACTGTACATCGACTTCAATTCTGCGTTCAACATGTGATACTGATGCAACTTGTGGTAAAGCTCATGAAACCAGGATAAACAAGCACCTATGTAACTGGACTCTTGACTTTCTGATTGGTAGACCCCAATGGACATGTGCTGGAAACAACACCTCTCAACATATAGTGCTGAATACTGGCATTCGGGTGAACACGTTTATTGCCTGGTGTGACAGGAACAATCTGGACCTGAATATTAACAAGACCAAAGAAATGATGATGGACTTCAGGAGAAAGGCAGGAATTCACCAACCACTCACTATAAAAGGGAATAGGGTAAAGAAAGTCAAAACAACCAAGTTCCTCAGCCTTCACGTCTCAGATGACCCCTCCTGGACTGTTAATACCAACCATATAGTCAAGAAGGCTCAACAGAGGCTTTACCTCCTGAGAAAACTCAAAAAAGCCAGGCTCCCACTGTCTGCCCTTACCATTTTTTTACAGGGGGCCTATCGACAGCATCCTCATTAGCAACTTCATAGCACAGCTCGGCAACTGCACAGTCACCGAGAAGAAGAAATTACAGAGGGTGGTAAGGGTGGCTGAGAAAATCTTAGGCACAAACCTCCCTTCTATTCAGGAGCTTTTCTTTACAAGCACAAGAAAGAGAACATGCAAAATACTAGCTGATTCGACCCATCCAGCCCACAACTGGTTCTCACAACTTGTGTCTGGAAGGAGGTACCACAGCTTCCGCAGTAGGACTACCATATTCAGGAACAGTTTGTATCCTACAGCTGTGAGACTTATTAACTCGGATACCAGCCATAATATCTGATACATTGAAGCCTCTTTTTTTTTCAATTAATCCTGTTGCTCTGAGCAATTACCACCAGTATTACTATTATGCAATGTGATGACTATACTGAGTCACATCTAAGGTTAACAAGTGCAATATGGTAACCAAACAGCTGCTATTCACTAGTCTCTATTTATTCTCTATCTTAGCAGTGAAGGGGTTGGTGGTGGGTATTTATTTATTATTTATCATTGGATAATGGGTATTGAGTGTGTTTATGTAATGTGATCTACCTCTTGCATGTCAAGCCTGCTTATTTGAACTGTTTTTTTCTGAAATTGGTACTCCTTGTTTGCTGTAGCATAGACTAGATTCAGACCTACTGAATCTAGCTTTGTTTGTATACCTTGAGCACTAATCCAGGCCATCTTTTTTGGAGAAGGTTCCCCTGCACCCTAGTAGCAGGAGTGTGCAGTTAGAACTTGTCTGACTGAAGACTGCTGGAATGGGGCTCCATTTTTAGCTTTTTGTTGGTTAATTAGTTAATTTGTTTAATAAAAATCTGCCCAAGCCACAGAGACCTCCAAAGCAGAAACCCAAGCAATCTCCACCCCCAACACAACCCAAATGACACATAGCCCACAAACTCAGTGTGCCACTCAACCACAGCCCATAAGGCATAACAACGTACCCAGCACTCTAGTCATAGGTGACTCTATAGTCAGGTACACTGATGTTCCACTCACCAGGCTAAACAAGGAGAAAATTACTGTCAGCTGCCTGTTGGGTGCCAGGATCCACCACATAACGCATGCACTCGGGTCGCACCACAACAAGTACAAATATGACTCTGTCATTGTCCATGTTGGTGTGAATGACCTGAGATGTACCTCCCTGGACTACATGAAAATAGACATGGAGGAGCTCTCTGATCTTGTAGCCCAGGCAGGTATGACCCTAGCCTTGAGTAGCATTCTGCCATCACCCAGAATGATACCACAGTACAAGGACAAAATGATTGACTTCAACAATTGGCTAAGCTTCTGGTGTCATTCTAAAGAGAGCCAGTATCTGTCTGGAATGGGGCTCCATTTTTAGCTTTATATTGGTTAATTAGTTAATTTGTTTAATAAAAATCTGCCAAAGCAACAGAGACCTCCAAAGCAGAAATCCAAGCAATCTCCACCCCAACACAACCCAATTGACACATAGCCCACAAACTCAGTGTGCCACACAATCACAGCCCGTAAGGCAAAATAACATACTCAACACACTAGTAATAGGTGACTCTATAGTCAGGCACACTGATGCCCCACTAACTAGGCTGGACAAGGAGAAGGTTACAGTTAGCTGCCTGTTGGGTGCCAGGATCTGCCACATAACACAAGCACTCAGGTCGCTGCAGAACAAGTACAGATACGACTCTGTCATTGTCCATGTTGGTGTGAATGACCTGAGATGTGCCTCCCTGGACTACATGAAAATAGACATGGAGGAGCTCTCTGATCTTGTAGCCCAGGCAGGTATGACCCTAGCCTTGAGTAGCATCCTGCCATCACCCAGAATGATACCACAGTACAAGGACAAAATGATTGACTTCAACAATTGGCTAAGCTTCTGGTGTCATTCTAAAGAGATCCAGTATCTGTCTGCCTGGGAAGACATGATCGACAGACCATGATGCTTTGCCAGAGATGGCCTGCACCTGTCACCCTTGGGATTCCGGATACTGGCTAAGGCTCTTGCCACCCCTATTGTGCCTTTTTTAGGCAAGGTTCAAATGACAAATTCTCCACCATAATAGGTACAAGCAAGCAAAATCTGAGGGTAATGCTACTCAATGCTAGAAGCCTAAACCTCAAAATGCACTCACTCGAGGCACTCCTTAAATTGGAGAACATCGACATCTGTGTAGTGACAGAGACCTGGTTCAAGGCTCCAGAGAGCACCCCTGCATTACCAGGCTATAATTCATACCACACCTTTCGGCCACCTAACCTGGACCAAAACACTAAAGGTGGAGGCATGTCCATATTCATTAAGGATATCCACACCTCCAGGCTAGTTGTTTAGCATAATGCAGCTGAGATTATCCAAGTGCAACTAACTCTGGGCAAGACCACAATACAAATTGAAGCTTGCTACAGATACCCCACCATGCTCCAGGATTCCCACTCCTCATTTCTTGAAACACTGGAAAATATTAGGGTACAACCTAACACCCTAATAATGGGAAATTTCAACTACCCCACCATTAACTGGGAAACCTACTCATGTACCAACTCTTTTGCTCAACATTTTCTGGAGTTCATAAATTCAAACGCCTTGGATCAACTTATCCACACCCCTCACCAGGGGAAGCAATATCCTAGACCTGGTCATTACCAACATGGATGACCGATGTTCCACACCAGAGGTCAATTTCTTGTTGGTCAGATCCGACCACAAGCTAATCACCCTAGACATCCACATCCCACCCCCACCCACCATTAGGGAAACCACTGTAAAAAATTTCTTCAAAGCCAACTTCACGCTTCTTAAGACAGAAGTGGCAAACTTCACAACACCTATGCAGATGGACAATAGAGTATGATTGCTGAATCCTACACAAATGCACTTTATAGGCACTTACACAAGTGCATGGATCATGTTATCCCTAACAGAACCAAGATACTATCCTCCAAAAAAAAGATGCCAATCTGGTGGTCCCCTGCCATAAACAAACTCTACAACAGAAGAAAGAAACTGCTGCAAAAAAGAGTAAAATCCCATGACTGGAGGAACTCACTGGTCAGTCTGAGTAAAAAGCTGAGATCCCTCATAAAATCCTCCAAAGCTAGTTACAAAAACAAAATCGTCACTGTTTCTAAAGGCAACCAAAAAGCATTCTATAGCTATGTCAAGAATCCCAATGGCAACACTCAGATCTGCTCTGAGTTACAGCACAATGGTACTAAATATACAGAACCAACTGATATTGCCAACATCCTGGCAGATAGGTTCAGTGCTAACTTTACCCCCCTCTCACCCTCTAAAGGACCCATCTCTATACCAGAAGAATGCAAAGTTCCTGTAATCATGGCTGCACAGATAAAAAACACACTCTCCAAAGCCAAGAACACAAAATCTATGGGACCTGACAACATCCCAGGCTGCGTTCTACATGAGCTACAGAAAGAACTGGCATCCCACCTAAGTATCATATTCAATGATAGCCTCACCTCAGGCTTTGTGCCCACTGAATGGCACACAGTGACTGTTATTCCAATCCACAAAGGGAGATCCACCACGGACCCCAGGAACTACCGCCTGATTAGCCTGATGAGCCTGGTCTGTAAGGCCATGGAATGTATCATCATGGAACTTATAAACAAAGACCTTGATAATCTCCAAACTCTGGAAACCACTCAGTTCAGGTTTGTAAAAGGCAGATCATGTCTCCTAAACCTGAGAGACTTCTCTGAAGCAGTCACCAAAGCTGTAGAAGAGGGTGAGGTGGTTCACACAGCCTATCTAGATCTCGCCAAGGCTTTCGACACCATCCCCCACTATGGAATTATAGATAAACTCACCAAACTAGGCATAAATCCCCATGTTACAATATGGGTTGCCAACTGGCTCCCTGACAGAACCCACACTGTGAAAGTAGCAGACTCCAAATCCGACTTCAGACCAGTGACAAGTGGAGTACCACAGGGTTCAGTCCTGGGTCCTTTCCAGTTTGATATCTACTTCTCTGAAGTACAGGCTAACACAGAAGATCTTTGGCTAATGAAGTTCACAGATAACTGCAAACTAGGAGCCATAATCGAAACTCCTAACAATGTGGACATCCTACAAAAGGGCCTCACTGAGACTGATGCCTGGTGTCAAAACCATGGCCTCAAGCTCAATGCCAAAAAGTGCATTGTCATCCCTTTTGGTAAAAACTCTGCACCCATGAATTACCACATAGGCAATAGTCAACACCAAAAATATGATAAGAGACCTTGGGACACAGGTGGACAGTAGTCTCTCCTTTGATAATCACATTGCCACAGTAGTCAGGAAATCCTTCTATGTGGCACACCTCATCACAAAAGGTTTCTCATCCAGGAAAAAAGAGGTCATTGTTCCCCTCTGCTCATCACTCATTAGACCCATTATAGAGTACAACGCCCCTTTTGGTATGTACCTCACAAGACATCTACAACAACTGGAAAGGCCACAGAAATACCTCACAATGAGGATTATCGGCCTCAAACAGATGCCCTACATAGACCATCTCAAAAAACTCCAGTTTTACTCCGTCACATGTCGCCTACTCAGAGGCGATCTCTGCCTAACATACAAAGCTATGTCAAACTCAGAGCTGTTGGACATGCTCCACTTAAAGAAATCCCAATCCCTACGAGCTACATGCTCTAGGGACCTAAACCTTATCACCACAATAAATAGAACATGCTGGAAGGATAGATTCCTGTCCCAGAGACTTCCCATACTCTGGAACAAACTACCTATCTATATCAAACAAAGCTCCTCGTTAGCACTCTTCAAGAAAAATCTTGATGATTGGATGGGGAAATAGGAAATTCACCCCAGGGATCACTTCCATGGCTCTGCTCGACAGGGGCACTGGTAAATAATTTTCTTGGCTAGGCTTATTTAGGCCCTAGGGCCAATAGCCTAGTACCTACCTATGAACATATGAACCTATATGTGTTATTTTCTTTCTAATGTTATTTTCTGATACCTCTGTATCTATGTTATTTGCACTGCATTTCTCTCATGAGCTGCCATTTGTAGTTTCATTTAAGCTGCACTTGTGTGGTCCTACATGACAATAAAGTTTCTTTGAATCTTTGAATCCAGTGCCAGTGGTGAGATTCAGGCTCCTTGATTATTGGCCCAGAGTGGGGATGTCACATGTACCACAGAGATAAACCAAGAATAAACAAATATCCTTCAAAGCCCCCGGGCCAGTGGAAAATACAGCCCAAACAGCAGAATCCTTTATAAACGCATTCTATGGACACCTTCAGGAATGCATCGATCATGCAATCCCAAATAAAACCAAGACCCAATCCCCAAAGGCAGGCGTCCTGTTTGGTGGACCCCAGCTATAAATAAACTATACAATAGAAGAAGGAAGCTACTACATGATAGAGCAAAATCCCTAAAAGAGAAGGCATCTCTGATCAGTATTAGCAAAAAACTACGGTCCCTCATAAAATCATCTAAGGCCAGCTTTGAGAGAAACATTGCACAGGACACTAAAGATAATCACAAGGCTTGCTTTAGTTATGTAAGGAACCTGGGTGGTAACTCCCAGATATGCTCAGAGTTAGCCCAAAATGACAAAAAATACACTGAACCCACAGACATTGCCAACATCCTGGCTGACAGGTTCGGTGGAAACTTCTCCCCCCCCCCCTCCCCTCCAAAATGAAATATCTATCCAAGCAGAGTGCTGCCCCCCTGACATCTCAGATGCTCAGGTAAGAGCCGCCCTCTCCAAAGAAAAAAACACAGCATCAATGGGACCAGACGGTGTCCCGGGCTGCGTCCTACATGAACTCCAAGAAGAGCTGAACCCCAACATAAAGCTACTGTTCATCCTCAGCCTTACTACAGGATATGTACCCAAAGAATGGCATACAGCAACAGTGGTCCCTCTCCACAAAGGTGGTGCCTCAACGGACCCTGGTAACTATCGCCCCATAAGCCTGACTAGCTTGGTCTGCAAGGCTATGGAGAGGATCATCATGGAACTCATAAATAAAGATATTGGGGACCTACAGACACTGGATCCTACCCAATTCGGCTTTGTTAAGGGTAAATCCTGCCTCTTAAACCTGGTTGATTTCTTTGAATCAGTCACCAATGCCACTGATGAGGGGAAGGTGGTCCACACAGCCTACCTGGACCTTGCAAAAGCCTTTATACAATACAATACACCACTCGGGCATCATAGATAAGCTCTCCAGCTTAAATATAAACCCCTATGTCACTAGATGGGTTGCAAACTGGCTCAAGGACAGAACACACATGGTCAGAATTGCTGGAGCCATGCCAGACTCCAAACCAATCACAAGTGGCGTCCCACAAGGCTCAGTCCTGGGACCTCTCTTGTTCGGTATATATTTCTCGGAGGTACAGGCCAACACGGGTGGACTATGGCTGACCAAGTTCGCAGATGACTGCAAACTGGGTGCCATAATCAACTCTCCAGCTGACACAAGCATCCTCCAAAAAGGTCTCATAGAGACAGACAACTGGTCCCAGAGCCATAGCCTCAAGCTCAATGCCAAAAAGTGTATAGTCATCCCCTTTGGCAAAAATAAAGTGCCCACAAATTACCACATAGGTGGTAACCCATTAAGTACGGAAGAAGTAATCAGGGACCTGGGGACCCAAGTTGATAGCAATCTCTCATTTGACAATCACATGGCCAAAGTGGTTAGAAAAACCTTCTATATAGCCCACCTTATCATGAAGGGATTCACATCTAGATCAAGGGAGGTCATAGTGTCTCTTTACTCATCCCTCATCAGGCCCATAATTGAATACAATGCCCCATTCGGGATGCACCTTACCCGACACCTGCAGCAACTAGAAAGACCCCAAAAGTACCTCACCAAGAGGATCAATGGGCTCAAACAGATGCCATATGCTGCTCGGTTAAAGAAACTCCAGCTCTACTCAGTTGCATACCGCCTACTTAGAGTCGATCTGTGCCTGATGTATAAGGCCATGTCCAACCTGGAATTGATGGACATGCTTCACCTCAGAAAATCCAAATCCCTTCGAGCTACACGCTCGAGGGACTTGAACCTCAGCACAGAAATAAATATGACATGCTGGAGGGACAGATTCATAACCCAGAGGCTCCCTTCACTCTGGAATAGAATTCCAGTCCAAGTTAGGCAGAGTCCCTCACTGACTCTCTTCAAGAGGAATCTTGATGAGTGGATGGGAGATCGTAGGTTTACCCCGGGGATCACTTCTGTGTCACTGTTAGACAGAGGCACAGTAAACTAACCTTGAAAAAGGGCATAGTAAAACTCATTTAAAATGGGTGGCGAAAGCCAAACACACTCTGTCTAGGCTTACAAATGCCCTAGGGCAAATAGCCTAGTATGAACCTATGAACAAGTATGGGTTGCAAATTGCTGAATGTTAGCAAATGTGAACGGGGGCAATTAAATGTAAATTCCACTTTTATACCTAGAAATAACTCTGGACACTTTCATAGTTCTCAATACAAGCTAGTTCTTATGCTCATGGAGTACAAAGTTGTAACTTGTGAGTCGTAAATGGAAATGCAACCTTGCCCATCAGCTCCAATTTGTAAGCTTTTATGCGGCAACTCCTTTCACATCTGTGATAGAAAGTAAGTCTTCAAAAAGGCTTCATAAAAGCAGTGAGAGTATTCTGTATAAGGTGAATCCATCTACATAAACCATCATCACAAGAACAAGCATGGATAGGCAGATCTTATAGAGACTGGGACATGATTTAGTACCACAGGTACCATGGGAGCATATTTTTTCTAATATAATAAGGCCAATAAAAAGTTTCCCTTATCCATTCATAAAATCTAACTGATAAAATTTGGCAAACAATTGCATAATAGTGACAAAGCACTGCAATAACACATTAATATCTAATGTCATTAGAGTCATTGTTGTTTGTATCATCTCTGTATTTCGCCTTTCACTGGCAGATGGCAAAAAAGAAGTCTGTTGGCTGCTGACACTACGGTGTCCATCATGGCTACTTCCATCAGCCTTGCAACAGTGGTGACACTGCACTTGATTTAATAGCCACTGGCCACACTGGCTAGACACAAGATGTCTACCACTGCAGTCGTAAGCTTAAGGTGGCCTCCTGTGTACTCATTGATAATCCATTTGTACCTATAATCTGACCCGAAGATGTTGCATTTACAGAGCACTGCAGAGTCTTTAAAAGTAACATCAGAACCAACCCCCAGCCATGCAATCTTTAACTTATTCTTTGTCAATGTAAGGCATCATGGTGCTAATTTATGGAAGCTTAAGCCACAATTCAGATACCTTTATATAATCAAGATACAGATGTATCAACCAGATGTCAGTTTGGTTGAATTTTTTGCTGCAGTTTTTAAGCCTTTTTAAAAGTCACATTTATTGTACAGTTGTGAGTATTTACTGTTTGCAGGCAAAACTTAGTATGAGAAGAATTAATATTGGTTTATGGGCAGCTTTTATTATTAATCATAGTTTTGTAATAAGTAAGAGCTGTGTTACAATTATTAAAAAAAAATACAATAGCATTATGTGAAGCACTTGTACTGAATGCAGCACTGCGATTATTCACCAATATCAGGAAAAAGACAGGCTTGCTAAGCACCTTATAAGCACTGTTAACATCAGGACTCATGATAGGGATTAACAACTTACAGTGTCGGCTGACAAAGAACAGTGGCAGAAGTAAAACATTGACAGCTGTTAGATATTTCACTCTGCCACACATAAACAAACATGGCAGAATGAAGTGCTTAACTGCTTTTAAAGCCATTGGTTCTTCGGAGAGACACTTTGTTTCTGCCTGCTGTCTGTTTGGAAGTGCTATGGTTTAGAAGTTTTTTGTAACTACAGTTGTGAGCCACTTAATTTCCTCCTGTACAACGTCTGATCACATTTATGCCCATACTGTGCTAAGCAGA
The DNA here is from genome assembly GCF_019279795.1 of Protopterus annectens. Lineage (NCBI taxonomy): Eukaryota > Metazoa > Chordata > Ceratodontiformes > Protopteridae > Protopterus > Protopterus annectens. The sequence goes on from NC_056730.1 coordinate 658,154,823, forward strand.
TGTAAATGTGACTGGCCGTTATACAGACGGACTTTAAGCTAAGCATAATATAAAGTATAGGGTGTTCGCTTAACATCCTTGCTGCTTAACATTCTATGGGATAAAACTTATCCCGGATATTAAGTGGCACAAAGAATTATGATTGAGACTCATTAGATCATTTCCTTATTATGTGTTCTCAACACGGATGTCAACAAATTATCCTAAACAAAACGTGTGGCTGAACAAATTTTATATATATATATATATATATATATATATATATATATATATATATATATATATATATATATATATATAAAACAGCATTTAAAGCCACTGGTTCTTCAGGGGGAGGCTTTGTTTCTGTCTGTTGTCTGTTTGGCTTTCTTTCTGTCTGCTGTCTGTTTGGCAGTGTTGTATTTTACTGGCTTCCAAAGGCTTTGAAGGCTGGTAAAACACTTTGCAGTCCCACATTTTTTTTCTGTAACTAGAAGTACATGGTGCAAATAAAGCTCAATGAACTACAAAGAAGTATGATCAGATATCACTGATCATAATCCTTATTGTGTGTTCTTACATGGATGCTAAGAGATTCAACTCCCTAACTTCATTCTCAAGGTGAATTTCATGGCATCCCTGTCTCAAACCCATTAAATATTGGCTATGATCAGAGCCTTAATCGTAATCCTTTATGTTATGTCATGGGCACTAGCTAATATTCTCAAATTTGAGATCATGGCTACTAGGCTTTGCTTTTTAAAGCTTGTCTCTATAGCAAGAAGATGTAATTCAGCTGATGGTAATTAACATTGTATAAGACAAACCAGTGCAAACCTGTGTAAATTCAGGAAATGCATAGCCTAAGCATCCGTAACAAGAGGCAAGGGACAGTAATCAGGAAGTGAAACTATGCTTGTGACTCTGGGGTGAGTGGGAAGAGAAGGGTGGTCCCTATCAACCAGCTAGTGGAGGACGTCAGTCACAAACAAAAAAAAAAACAAAAAAATTCCTTGATTCCCGCCTTTCTAAGCTAGTATATATCCAGTTTTCAGGCTAGTGCTGAATTCAGGGCTGTGATACTAGTTTCTGAGTTGCCATACCTTACTTGGATAGAAGGAAGTTTCTCTGTTCACCTGTAAGAGAGGGGAGCTGTGAGCAGCCTATCTGTCCCTGAAGGAGTGGTTCCAGCCCAAAAGTCAGTAGTTTATTGGCCATTTTGGGCTAATGTCTATCTCTTTCATTTCCCTACTACAAAAACCGTGTTTTACGATTTTGTGCACCGGGCAGCACTGGTTAGCTATGGTTAAATTATTCCCGGCTCCACTAAGTCTCCTCTTCAGTTTTTCCCTTGAAACTAGTCTAACTCTCACCCTAAGCACTCAAAAAGCATCCTACGGTCCAGCACTTGCTCAGACCTAATAGCAAGCACTAATATACCCTGACACTTGATTGCCCAGCAGGGCAAGGCTCTTTATTCACCCCTCAACAATCAAGTGACTAAGCAGCTCACCCTACTATTCAGGCATGACCAAAGGGCAATTTCAGGTGTACTCTCCAGTCTATCTGGTGAAGTTGAGTATCCTGAGGCAATGTTACAACTGCCTCATGTACACAGACAACCCTCTCCTCCTACCACAAAACACTAACATATGCAAGAGGTGCAATTATACAGCCAAACTGGAGGCTAAAATGTCTTCACCCAAGACTGGAACAGAGTGTCAAGAGGAGAAGGTTAACACTTGCACCACATCTCCAGCCACACATAGACCTACTAAAACAGCACTGGTAAAAAATACACATAAATACACAAAATCATACTAGGAGACTCTAAATAAAAACCTGCAAAAGCATCAGAGACCTCCAAAGCAGACACCCAAACAACCTGCACCTCCTGTCACAAACCAGACAGCCCATAAAACACAAAATCAGTGTGCCGCATAATCACAGCCCTTAAGGCGAAATAACATACCTAACACACTAGTAATAGTTGACTCTATAGTCAGGCACACTGACGTCCCACTCACTAGGCTGGACAAGCAGAAGGTTACTGTTAGTTGCCTGTTGGGAGCCAGAATCCACCACATAACACAAGCACTCAGGTCATTCCAGAACAAGTACAAATATGACTCTGTCATTGTTCATGTTGGTGTGAATGACCTGAGACATACCTCCCTGGACTACACGAAAAGAGACATTGAAGAGCTCTCTGATCATGTAATCCAGGCTGGTATGACCCTGACCCTGAGTAGCATCCTGGCCTCACCAAGAATGATACCTCAGTATAAAGAATAAATTATTATTATTATCATTTAAAGGGGATCCAGTGTCTGTCAGCCTGGGATGACATGCTTGACAAGCCATGTTGCTTAGCAAGAGACGGCTTGCACCTATCACCCCTAGGCTTTTGAATACTGGCCAAGGCTCTTGCTGGCCCCATACTGCCTTTTTTAGGCAAGGCTTAAAAGTCAAACCCACCTCCGTAAACAGCACAATTAACAAAAAACTGAGGGTTATGCTACTCAACACCAGGAGTTTAAATCTCAAAATGCACACACTCGAAGCACTCCTCAGTATGGAGAACGTCGACATCTGTGCAGTAACTGAAACCTGGTTCAAGGCTCCAGAGAGCACCCCAGCACTACCAGACTACAACTCATACCACATGTTTTGGCCACAGAACACGGACCGAAACACAAAAGGAGGGGGTGTATCCATATTCATCAAGGATACCTACACCTCCAGGTTAGTGGTGCAGCATGATACCTCTGAGATCATCGATGTGCGACTAACATCAGGCAAATCTGCAATGCAAATTGTGGCCTGCTACAGATCACCCTCCATGACCCAGGACCACCACTCCGCCATTCTGGAATCACTGGAAAACATGAAGGTCCTACCGAACACCCTGATATTGGGCAATTTAAATTACTCTACCATTAACTGGGAAAACTATTTGAGAACAAATTCCCAGACACAGCGCTTCCTGGAATTCATCAACTGAAATGCCCTGCATCAGCTGGTAAACCCCCCTACCAGAGGTGAAAACATATTGGACCTGGTCATCACCAACATGGGCGACAGGTGTTCCACACCGGAGGTCAACCCGTCACTGGTTAGATCAGACCATAATCTAATCACTCTGGATGTCCACACCCCACCACCACCACCACCAACTAAGGAAACCACAGTAAAAAAACTTTTCTAAAGCAAACTTTACCTTACTTAAGACAGAGGTGGTAAGTTTCACAGCCCCCATGCTAAAGGATAACACTGCCCAAGATGCAGAAACCTTTACAAATGCACTCTATGAGCACCTACAAGGATGCATGGATTGTGCCATCCCTAGCAAAACCAAGACTCACTCCTCTAAGAGAAGGAAACCAGTTTGGTGGACCCTTGCCATAAACAGGCTATACAATAGAAGGAGGAAACTAGTTCAGAAAAAAAAGCATATCCCAAGAAGGAAAGACATCCCTGATCAATATCAGTAAGAAACTAAGGTCCCTCATAAAATCATCCAAGGCTAACTTCGAAAGTAAAATAGCCAAGGATTCAAAATATAACCACAAAGCCTTCTTTAGCTATGTTAAGAATCTAAGAGGCAACTCACAGATATGCACTGAACTAGTGCAAAATAGCACAAAATATACTGAACCTACTGATATTGCCAACATCTTGGCAGATAGATTCAGTGCAAACTTCACCCCCCTCTCACCCCCAAAAGGGCCCACAACAATACCGGAAAAGTGTAGTGTCCTAGAAATCACAGATGCACAGGTGAAAATAGCCCTTTCTAAAGCCAAAAACAGCGTCAATGGGGCCAGATGGTATCCCAGGCTGTGTCTTGCATGAACTACAGAACAAACTAACCCCCCCACCTAAACACGCTGTTCACCCTCAGCCTCTCGACAGGCTACATGCCCATAGAATGGCACACAGCAATGGTTATTCCTCTCCACAAAGAAGGGGCCACAACTGACCCTGGTAACTATTGCCCCATAAGCATGACTAGCCTGGTCTGCAAGGCTATGGAGCGCATCATCATGGAACTCATTAACAAAGACATTGGGAACCTCCAAACACTTGACCCAACCCAGTTGGGCTTTGTTAAGGGCAGATCATGCCTACTAAACCTGGTTGACTTCTTTGAGACAGTCACAAAGGCCATAGACGGGGGGAAAGGTGGTTCACACAGCCTACCTTGACCTTGCCAAGGCTTTCAACACCATTCCCCACTCGGGTATTACAGAAAAACTCACTAGCCTGAACATAAACCCCTACATCACGAGATGGATTGCCAAATGGCTTACAGACATAACTCACATGGTAAGAATAGTGGGCTCCAGGTCTGACCAGTCACAAGTGGTGTCCTGCAAGGCTCGGTCCTAGGACCCCTACTGTTAAGCATATACTTCTCAGAAGTACAGGCAAACACAGGAGGACTATGGCTAATCAGGTTCGCAGATGACTGCAAACTGGGAGCCATAGTTCATAGTTCATAGTTCATAGTTTAGTACTAAGCTAACTGCTCTTGTGAGCCATTTTAAGCCTAGCCAATTATCCCTTGTGAGACTCAAACCCTGCACCTTGTGTTTGTAAGGCAAACACCTTAACCATTAAGCCACACCCCCAACCCCTAAAGAATGAACCTATTTACAGGTTCCATTGAGTTTTGATTCCTTTGAATGAATGAGTAGGTTCATAGATTAGTACTAAGCTAACTGCCCTTGCGAGCCATTTTAAGCCTAGCCAATTATCCCTTGTGAGATTCAAACCCTGCACCTTGTGTTTGTAAGGCAAACACCTTAACCATTAGGCCACCCTCCCAACCCTGACACGGATATCCTCCAGAAGGGCCTTAGTGAGATGGGCACCTGGACATCCTCCAAAAAGGGCCTTACTGAGACGGACACCTGGTGTCAAAGTCATGGCCTCAAGCTAAATGCCAAAAAATGCATAGTCATCCTGTTTGGGAAAAACAAAACACCCACGAGTTACCACATAGGTGGCAGCCCCCTTAATACAGAAGAGGTAATAAGAGATCTGGGAACCCAGGTAGATAGTAATCTCACCTTTGACAATCATATTGCCAAAGTAGTTAGGAAAGTTTGGGGTTGTGGGATGGCCTAATGGTTAAGGTGTTTGCCTTGCAAGCACAAGGTGCATGGTTTGAGTCTCACAAGGGATAATTGACTAGGCTTAAAATGGCTCACAAGGGCAGTTAGCTTAGTACTAATCTATGAACCTACTAATCTATGAACCTACTAATCCTTCTATGTGGCCCATCTAATTACTAAAGGGTTTGCATCTAGAAATAAAGAGGTTATAGTGCCCCTCTACTCATCACTCATCAGACCCATCATAGAGTACAATGCCCCATTTGGGATGTACCTCACAAGACACTTCCAATGGCTGGAAATACCATAAAAGTACCTCACCAAGAGGATTACTGGCCTCAAACATATGCCCTATGCAGCCCAACTGAAAAAACTCTGGCTGTACTCAGTGGCATATCGCTTACTCAGAGGTGATCTCTGTCTGGACATGCTCCACCTGAAGAAATCCAAGTCACTGAGAGCCACGCGCTCTAGTGAGCTAAACCTCGCCACAACAATAAATAGAACATGCTGGAGGGATTGATTCCTGTCACAGAGACTCCCCATGCTTTGGAACAAAATTCCAAACTACATTAGGCAGAGTCCCTCACTAATACTCTTCAAGAGAAACCTTGACGAGTGGATGGGTAACAGAGAATACACCCCTGGGATCACTTCATTGGCTCTGCTTGACAGAGGATCAGTTAATTAATCAATGAGGCCGCGAAAGCCAACACACTCTGGCTAGGCTTATAAATGCCCTCAGGCAGATAGCCTAGTACCTACCTATGAACCTATGAACAAGGTAATAGACGTAGTCAGACCAAAACGACTAGCCTCCCTACTATAGTAGACTGTCTTCACCCAGGAAGGTATTGCAGCTGTATCAAGGATTTATTTCAGCATGGTCAATGTCTTAACTGTCTAAAATAAGGTGGGTTACAGGGAAACAGTACAGATAAGCAAACAGTAAACTACAGTGCAGTCTACTAAGAAAAAATACAGGGTACAGAACAGCAAAAGTCTCAATCAATTAAAGGTGCAGATGGAAAACAGGAAACAAGTCACTTTTTTCACAAATACTGTGGACAGTCCACTAAAAGGACTTTGTACAATGTGCCTTAGGCATAGACATTACTGCAGAATGATTCATAAACCTGAATCACCACAGTAGCAGAACACACACATAGACACCCACCTGTAGCTGGGATGGCGAAGGATTGTGCACAAAGTTCTCATATCCATCCATCAGATAAGTTATCAAGGGAACAAAAGGAATGCATGTATACACACACACACACACACACACACACACACACACACACACACACACACACACACAAAACACACCATTACACATCATTCTGTAAGGGATTCATGCTTGAGTAGTAAATTTATTTATTTACTATTTATTTTACATTTGTTGACCGGGATAGTCTGGTTGGATACATGTCCATTTTCAGCGGAGGCCCGGGGAGAAAAGCCCGTTGGTCTTACTATTATCAACAGAATGGGCTGCTTATATAAGTTGAAGTAAACCTTATAAGTAGGTAATATAATTCCTAAACTAGAATGACTCCATGAGCACCAGCCATTATAGCACATGTAAAACTATAAGCAGAAAACAACCTTATCCCTTCTGTAGGGCTGTGATCTGTGGTTTGAGGGGCGGGCATAGATCAGTGACATGGAAATGTGATAGCAATGCTGGGATTTAGTGGGATCATTGGAAAGCAATGCTGTTCTTAAATGATCAAGTATAATGATCAGTAGTGATACAGTAGTGTGACTACAATTTAAAAACAATGTACTTTTTGGGTATGGAGTGTGCAACCAAAGATATGCCTGGCACTTGTATATGTTACAAGCAGGTAGTCCGCAGCAAGACTACCATAAAATACTGGCTTTCCAAGTATGCAATGGTATCTATAGTTACTCCGTGAAAGTTGGCACTTTAATCAACTCTGTAGGGCTCCAGTATGGGGCTTTTGTCATGAAGGTTCATAGATAAGTACTATACCAGCTGCCCATGTGGGCCATTATTAGATCTTCATAGATATTTCTCCAAAATGTATCTATTTTTGTGTGTGTGTGTGTGTGTGTGTGTGTGTGTGTGTGTGTGTGTGTGTGTGTGTGTGTGTGTGTGTGTGTGTGTGTGTGTTGTTTCTATTACTTTTTCCTTGTTTCCCAGTTTTCTATAAACCTTTTTTGGGTCATCAACAAATTCCTTATTTTGTACTTTTCCTTTATATTTATCTGTGTATCTTCTAAGGTTTTCTGCCTGTGCTTATATTTTTAGTTATTATTTGCAAGAGTGCATGGAAGATCCTGATTTGTTCTGATACTGCACATTGTTTTTATCACATCTATCTTTCTGAGTATTTTTGTTGATCTGTCCCCTCATCTAGACTCTTCTAACAGTGACACTTTTTGTCTTAATTGCTTTATAGTTTTCTCTGTTCAATACTTCCATGATGGTATTTGATCTCTCCCCTTCCTTTTCCTTACTGCCCTGCATTTTTGTGGTAAGACTTTATCTGTTATTAATTTAGCTGAATAGTAATATATCCTATTTACTTCTGTTATATTGCATGAATCTCTATGGACATACTTAATTACTGTGTTCATTTGTTTTATCAAACTTCTGGCTTTTTGGGGTTTATTGACTTTCTGTAGTCTATTTCTTTCATTGATCTTAATATGTCTGCCGATCTCTATTAAATCAAGGAACTCTTCTCTTAGATCATTTTCTTCTAAACTGAGGGCACATTCTTAGTCTCCATTTCCTGTGGGCATTCTATAGATAGTTCCACAACATCTTCCTGTGCTACATTCTCTTTGGTTTCATCCTGTGTCATCCATTACTCTTTCATATGGGAACTCACTTGTCTATCATCCCACAACATTGGCTGCATCAGAGTTGCCAGCTTCCTGTTGCTCTCCTTGCTGTGCAACTCCAACTGAACGTTTGTACTAGCTTTCTGTAGAAGGCATCAAAGTATCTTCACATGGCAACTGATTAGATGTTTCCCGCTCCATGGGTTTCTCCTTAATTTGGGGATCCATTACTCTATTCTGCTGTTATGTTTTCTGAGTTAGATTTTTCTACACTAAATCCTTCACTTAGCAGGTAATCCATAAACTCAGTTTCTGTTTCTTTTTCTCCATTACTAATCCTCGTTTCTACTTTTTCCTCTTTGCTTTATTATTTTTGTATTGTAAAATTTTCCATGTCTGGATGCCTTTGCCTATATTGTTCATCAAATATATTTGGTGCTGCTCTTTTTGTATTGATTAGATTTGCTTTCTCCATTGCATAAATAATATACCATATTAAATCTCTTTTCTTTCCCATGTCAATATTTCTTCTTCAGGTGTCTCCTGCTCCTCCTGTTTCTCCTTATTCTGGGGACTCGTTCCATCATGCTTTGATGTAACCTGTGTTAGACGTTCTACACCAAATCATTCATTTCACAAGTATTCTAACTTCAGCTTCTATTTTTACCTTCTGCTTTACTAATCTTTTGTTCTGTGTTCCCTCTTTGTGATCTTATTTTGTATTGTGAAATGTTCCATATCTGGGTGCCTTTGCCTGTATTTTTCTTCAAATATCTCTGGGGCTGCTTTTTTTGTGTTGATTAATTTGGCTTTCTCCTTTGCATAAATATTGCACCATATCAGATCCCTCTTTCTTTCCCATGTCCATATTTCTTTTTTATACCTTTCAAAAGTCTCTAGATTTATTTTTTTTATATTTTTGAGCTTCCTTTCCAAACAAACCAAGCTTTCTTGGCCCATATAATGTTTTTCATAAATCTGTTGTATTAATGAACACATGTTTTTATTTGAAGCTTCTGACAGTTTTTCTTGTGGAAGAATTTTTCGTTCCTCTAATTTCACTCTTAATCTTTTTCTACATCTTCTGTCTGGAAATTCTGGGCTTCTTGCACAATAGTAACAATATATAATTTCCTTCTTATCCTCAATAGTCCACTCTATCATCTTTATGGCTCTTTTCTGGCCTATCAGTTTTTGTGATTTTTGTGGACTGCTGTTTCCTTCTACAACAGGGAGGCCATCCTCCTCTTGGACCTGGGCCTGACCTAGCCCCATTTTAGGAATGTTTCCATGTCTTGAGGATTCTACACTGTCATTTTTTCCAGTCCTGGTACCAGTGCGCCTACCAGGACTGGGCACTTTTTTATCTTGGGTCTCGTGTATCCAGCTATCTTTTTTTATTTTTTAATCTACTTCTGTCCATGATATATGCTATTATAAAATACAGTCTGTATATCAATGTCATCTTGGTGAGGTTTTGTGAAAAACATAGTCAACCTCATGAAGGTACTCACCAAGACTTGAGAATGAATTCAATTTCAGCAATGCTACTCTCTTTTGCTTGCTGACTTATCATCTCTCCGTTCTGAACCCTTGCTGTTATGACCAGGAAAAAAAAATGAGTTTCTCCAGTAAAAAAATACATAAGACCCAGAAAGGAGATGATTGTCTTCTAGGTGAGTGGATATGTAAAATGCCTTTCAAGTACTGTTTCACTTGAGGCAGGATAGAAATCAGGGATCCATTTGCAAACAAGCTAAGATTGCTGAGAGGGAAATCTTAACAGAAGAGTAAGAAAGGCCAGAAGATAATGACACACAAAAATATTGTAGAACTAGAGGTGCTCAGACCTGAAAAGGATCCTGGTTCTTACTTTAGCGCCAACTAGAAAAATCTTTTTCACTAAGCCAAGTAAGATTTTCTAGTAGCAGGTTTCTTAAACTCCTTTAATACCTGTTTTATGGCCTTAGAAGACAGGTGCCTAAATGGTATTAAAATTCTGTCATCTGGATCCAGGCAGTGAGCTGAGAAAAGTAAGGGTTGAAGTGTGTCAAACCACCCATGTCCTGTGTGAGTAAATCCATTGTGTGAGGAAGCTTGCGGTTATTGCCCTTGGCTATATTCAAAAGAAGGTAGAAGCACTGTTGTCTGGTACAAAAGGGGTAAACTACAGTTATTCTGGGATAATCCTTCTGTGTCTTTAGAAGAACACCAGATATTAGAAAAAAATGGTGAAAAAGCATACAGAAACATCCATGTCCATTGTAATGAAACAGCATCTGTCTTCTAGGCCTTTGTGCAAGGTGTTCTAGAGCAGAATTTCCTTAACTGTCTGCTGTGGACAGAGGCAAACAGATCTGCTTGAGGAGTTTCTAACAGATGAATCAAATCCTAGAATATCTCCCCTGGTTCAGCTTCCATTGTTAAGGATCTGTCCTAGTCCTGCTCAGCTTGTCTGCAACAATATTTTGTTCTGACAAAATATAAGTAGCCTGAAGGGGGTAGATTGTGCTTAGTTGCTATTCCCCATGCTGCCACAGCTAGTCTGCAATGGGAGTAGGATCTGGTACTCCATACTTACTTATCATTTGCTCATAATATAGAGAAATAGACTCCACTCATAGCAGCTAATCAAGTTATTTCCTTATTACTTCTTTGTTTACAGTCTTCTATAAATTTATCTGTAACATCTTCTATAATTCTCTGTCCATATACCATAATCTTTTATCTTCTCCAAACCTCATACACCTGTATTTTCCTTCCACACAGCTTCAACCACCATATTCGATATACCCAATATGTGCCCTGCTACTATAATGTTATAATGACTTTGCTGGATAATCTTTCTCTTTATTTTTCCCTATAGCAACTGTGTTGCTCTGTTTGTATGTATTTGCCAGTAAATCATTGTCTTTAAGTTCCTATACCAGACTAATGACCACCAGGGCCTCTACAGGTCTAGCGCAACCCAACATAATCATGTCAATATGTATCATGGGTGTTTATTGGAGGGGAATATGTTAGGAGGTTTCTAAAGTTTATGGGGGGGCTATTTTAGTTTGAGCATAGTCACTGTCCATCTCTGTCTATCAGAGATATGGGGGCAGACCCAAGGTGAATTTCCAATTTCCCATCCATCAGTCAAGTTTATGCTTAAATAGGGTTAGGGATGGACTCTGCTTCACATGGATGGGAAACCTGTTCCAAAACATAGGGATCTATTGAGATAACCTTTCCTCAGAGTCAAATTTCCCCTCCTATGAAGCAGGAAATTGAAAAAAACTCAATCTAAATCTAATTTCTGCCCCTCAGACAGAGTATCAGAATCTAAGAGAGAAGACAAAGTTTTTTTTTTCTTTTTAAATTCAGAGTATACTCAAAATGTAAATATTGAAAGGCTTGAAATAATTTTATGTTATTCATTTATTTGTTTATTTATTTGTTTGTTTTTTTGTTTATTTTTTTATTTTATATTTGTTGACTGGGATAGCCCAACTGGATGTATGTCCATTTTCAGCGGAGGCCTGGGGAGAAAAACTCCATATACCAAAAAAGAGACAGTACATACATCACTAAGTGATAAACTCAGGCAGACATGTTTAGAAAAATATAGACAAAGAATACAGGCAGATATCAATATACACAATGTGCAGACTTATAACTGATTGGCAAAGATGTATCAGAAAATGTGAACATAGAATACAATCAGATCTCATAATTCACAATGCTTAGACATTCAAATGCTATGAGGCATAGATACTTGGCTAAACAACTGGGTAGCAAGACATGTATTAGTGAAGTTGTTAGTCAGGTTTCTACCTAAACCATTAGCAAAACCAAATCAATCTTCCCAGTCTATCCTATGTGATACAGGAGATGCAAAATGTCTAATTTTATGTTTTCTTTTCCTGGAAGATCCCCTTCCCAGAAAAAATTCCAGCTTGAAGAACTGTCCCTTCCTCAAGAATCAAGCACCTCAGAGCAGTATTGTGGAAGACCGTTGTCCACTCCTTCCTCCAGTACCGGCAAGTGTGGGTCTCCCTTGCCCAAACAGGACAGCTGAGCAGCCACAGAGAACATGCCTGTCTCTTGGTCTTTGTAAGCTTCTTGAGGAGCAATTTTGAGGAACTGAGAGAAAGTAATAAGCAGTACAAGACACCTGAAATGGCCACAGCAGAGTCATTCAACAAAGACTGAGGTGAAGAGGAAGTGAGCTTCAAGACCAAAGAGCACAAAGCCTGGTCTATGTCTCTACTAGAAAAAGCCTGACAATTGGGTAGTGAAACCTTGGCCAGTCAGTGTACAACATGACTGAAAAAATAATAAGTTTTGAGGTAACTTTGTTAAGGACAAGCTCTCCAAAAAAACATTAGTCCTAGCCTCTAAATATAAACAGTGACAGAAAAGTAAAGTAAAACTTTTTCTCACAAAAAATAATAATTTGAAAGGTATTGCATCCCCTTTCAAAGGAATCCTGACTGAAAATGTAAGTTTTAAAGTAAAGTTTTTTAGTGACAACTAAAAACACCAGTCCTAACACTTAACAATAATTTCTGACAGAAAACATAAACTTGTCTTCACAACAATTTGTAAAGTGGAAGGCATTTTCCAATGGGCTACTTATCTGCCCAGCCATGGAGAAGCATTAGCCAGCTATTGATCATTCAAACTGCAAGGAAGAGCACACTTTGATGGCAAGAAAGTTCTGAAGATTTAGTACATTAGGCATTCACTTTATGCTGTTCTTCTCAAGCTGTTCAAGAGTTAGGGAGCAAACTAGTCTAGTCCAGATACAGATTTACTATATCCAGGACTGTTTGTAAGCTTGTGAGTGCCCAAGCCTTTCTGTGTTGGAGGGAAGCCTTCTAGCTTATCAGTGGGAGTGGTAAACACTAGGTAGCCTACCTACCACAAGAGGAGTGGTTTCTGGCCCAGAAATTGTAGTTTATTGGCCGTTTGGGCAGTTTTTACATCTCTTTCAACTTTCTGGTTTAAAAGCCCATGTTTGCACTTGTTTCCCACCTTTCCTGTAACTAGTCTAGTCCAGATACAGATTTGATGTATCCAGGACTGTTTGTAAGCTTCTGAGTGGTGCCAAAGTCTGCTCTTTAAATTTTCCCTTAGACCTGCTAGTTCCCTCCTCTCCTGCACTTTTACTAGCTTATTAGTCTAGCACTTTCCCAGACTTCTTGTAGCAATTATTGTAGCACACAAAAGTGCTATAAGCACTAAACGTTCTACAAGGAAACAGCTCCAGTACTTATTATTAATGCCCACCCCTCCAGGCATGTCTAAAGGTCAGTTCCCTGTGCTTTCTCTTATTAACCTGGTGAACTTAGGCATCCTGGGACAATGTAGCAACTGCCTCATGTACACTGACAACCCTCTCCTCTTACCCCCCCCCCAATACTCAGACTTGAGAGAGATGCACTTATATATCCAAATTGGAACCCATGCACTCTCCTATCAAGACCAGAATAGCTGATCAAGAGGAGAAGGTCAACAGTTGCACCACACCACATGGAACACATAGCCCTCTAGAACACACACCAGCACTGCCTTCACATAAAAACACAAACCACACACCCACCTTCGCGGAGGCTCTCAATAAAAATCTACCCAGACAGCAGATGCCTCCAAGGCAGAAACATAGTCAACTGCCACAACACAACAGTAATCACGAGACACATAACTCTCCTAAACAGTGTGCCACTCAGCCAAAGCCCCTAAGGCAAAACATTATGCCCAACACACTAGTCATATGTGACTCGATAGTGAGGCACACTGATGTCCAACTCACTAGGTTGAATAAGGAGAAAGTAACAGCCAGCTTCACTGCCTGTCAGTCTCCAGGTTCCACCACATAACACATGCACTCAGGTCCCCCAACAACAGGTACAAATGTGACTCTGTCATTGTACATGTGGGTGTGAATGACCTGAGATGTACCACCTTGGACTGCATGAAAAGAGACATGGAAGAAGTCTCAGATTATGTAGCTCAGGCATGTATGACCCTAGCTCTGAGCAGCACCCTACCATCACCCAGAATTATATCACAGTGCAAGTAGAAAATGATTGATTTCAATAACTGGCTAAGTTTCTGATGTCATTCTAAGGGGATCCAGTATCTGTCTGCCTGGAATGAGATGATTGACAGACCTCGATGCTTTGCCAGAGATGGCCTGCATATTTCACCCTTGGGCTTCCAGATACTGGCCAAGGCTCTTGCCACCCCACATGTCAAGCAGAGTGCCTCTTTGGACCTCTTCAAGAGGAACCTTGACGATTGGATGGGAGAAAGGAAATTCACCCCAGGGATCACGTCAGTCGCTCTGCTAGACAGGGGTCCAGGAAAGTAAATAATGTGGGAAGAAATAGCCAGGGAATTGTTATGGCTAGGCTTGTATAGTCCCTAGGGCTGATAGCCTAGTACCAACCTATGAACCTATGAACCTATAGTGCCTTTTTAGGTGGTGTTCCAAAGACCAAATTACCACCATAACAGCTACAAACAAATGCAATCTGAGGGTAATGCTGCTCAACATTAGAAGTCTAAATCTCAAAATGCACTTGCTCGAAGCACTCCGTAAAATGGAGAACATCGACATTTGTGCTGTAACAGAGACCTGGTTCAAGGCAGCAGAAAGCACCCCTGCACTACCAGGCTATAAATCATTCCACATCTTTCAGCCCCAGAACTTGGACAAAAGCTCCAAAGGCGGTGGTGTTTCCATATTCATAAATGATGTGCACACCTCCAGACTGGTAGTCCAACATAACGCATCTGAAATACTTCAGGTGCAGTTAACATTGGGTAAGACAGCGATTCAGGTCATAGCTTACTATAGGTCTCCAACCATGTCCCAAGACTCACACTCCACGTTCCTAAACACCCTGGAGAATATTAGGGTCCAACCTAACACTCTCATACTGGGTGACTTCAACTACCCCTCCATTAACTGGGAAAACTACTCATGTACCAATACATTTGCCCAACGTTTCCTGGAATTCATTAATTCCAATGCCCTGGACCAGCTTATTCTTACCCACACTAGAGGTAGCAACATCCTTGACCTGGTCATTACTAACATGGGCGACCATTGCTCTTCACCAATAGTCAACTACTGATGAAGGCTACTTGCTGAAACTGGTCTGGAATGTGATATTATTAAATACTATTTTGGTCCTTATGGTGCTGTCTTCCTTTATTGTAAATCCACATCCCTCCCACCCCTCACCCATGAAAAAGTAACCACTATGAAAAACTTCTCCAAAGCTAACTTTGGGCTCCTAAAAAAAAGAGGTGACTAACTTCATGGCACCCATGCAAATGGAGAATAGTTGCATGACCGCTGAATCATACACCAATGCACTGTACGTACACATACACAAATGCATGGATCTCGCCATACCCTATAGAACCAAGACTCTCTCCTCCAAAAAAAGGAAGCCAATCTAGTGGTCCCCTGCCATAAACAAACTCTACAACAGAAGGAGGAAACTGATGCGGAATAAGGTGAAGTCCCAAGACTGGAAAAACTCCTTTATCAGCCTCAGCAAAAAGTTGAGATCCCTCATCAAATCCTCTAAAGCTGCCTATGAATACAGAATTGCAGCAGATAGTAAAGACAACCACAAGGCCTTTTATAGTTATGTAAAGAATCTCCATGGCAATACCCAGATTTGCTCTGAGCTACTGCACAATGGTACCTCCTATACCAAGCCAATAGATATTGCCAGTATACTGGCCGACAGATTCAGTGCCAACTTTACCCCTCTCTTCCCCTCAATGGACCAATCACAATACAAGCAGATTGGCAAGCACCAAGTATTACTGCTGCAGAGGTTAAAACAGTACTGTCCAAGGCCAAGAATACAGCTTCTATGGGACCTGACAATATCCCCTGGCTGCGTTCTACATGAACTATAGAGTGAACTGGCACCTCACCTGTGTGCCCTGTTCAATCACAGCCTCACCTCGGGCTTTGTCCTTACCAAATGGTGCACTGCTACAGTCATCCCTCTCCACAAAGGAGGCGCGACTACAGACCCTGGGAACTATCGCCCCATTAGCCTGACGAGTCTGATATGCAAAGCTATGGAATGCATCATCATGGACCTAATAAACAAGGATATAGGGAATCTCCAAACGCTGGATCCCACACAGTTTGTTGTTGTGAAGGGTAGATCATGCCTGCTCAACTTGGTTGACTTGTTTGAGTCAGTCACCAGAGCTGTGGATGAAGGCAGGGAGGTTCATACAGCGTACCTTGATCTGGCCAAGGCCTTTGATACCATTCCTCACTCAG
This sequence comes from Protopterus annectens, assembly GCF_019279795.1. Lineage (NCBI taxonomy): Eukaryota > Metazoa > Chordata > Ceratodontiformes > Protopteridae > Protopterus > Protopterus annectens. Next base: position 658,171,050 of record NC_056730.1, read on the forward strand.
AAATCATAGAAAAACTCATTAATCTAGGCATCAACCCCTATATCACTAGGTGGGTTGCAAACTGGCTCACAGATAGAACTCACAGTGTGAAAGTAGCTGACTCCAACTCAGACTACCGACCAGTCACAAGTGGAGTCCCACAGGGTTCGGTCCTGCGTTCACTACTGTTTGGTATCTACTTCTCTGAAGTCCAGGCCAACATGAAGGGACTCTGGCTGACAAAATTTGCAGATGATTGCAAGTTAGGAGCTATTATTAACTCCCCATGTAATGCTGACATCCTACATAAAGGCCTCACTGAGACCAATGACTGGTGTCAGAACCATGGCCTTCAGCTCAATGCCAAAAAATGTGTCATCATCCCCTTTGGGAAAAACACGGTTCCCATGAATTACCACATTGATGGTAGTCCATTGAACACAGAGGGTGTTATAAGTGATCTGGAAACACAGGGTGACAGCAACCTCTCCCTTGACCACCACATTGCCACTGTGGCCAGAAATTCCTTCTGTGTGGCACATCTCATTACTAAGGGTTTTGCATCTAGGAAGAAAGAGGTCATTGTCTCCCTCTACCTTCCCACATTAGGCCAATCATCGAGTACAATGCCCCATTTGGCCTGTTCAAAGGTTCATAGGTTCATACTAGGCTATCTGCCCTAGGGCATTTATAAGCCTAGCCAGAGTGTGTTTGGCTTTCGCCACCCATTTTAAAATTAATTTTGCTATGCCCTTTTTTGAGGTTAGTATACTGTGCCTCTGTCTAACAGTGACACAGAAGTGATACCCGGGTTAAACCTACGATCCCTCATCCACTCATCAAGATTCCTCTTGAAGAGAGTCAATGAGGGACTCTGCCTAACCTGGACTGGGATTTTATTCCAAAGTGAAGGGAGCCTCTGGGTTATGAATCTGTCCCTCCAGCATATCCTATTTATTTCAGTGCTGAGGTTCAAGTCTCTCGAGCACGTAGCTCGATGGGATTTGGATTTTCTGAGGTGCGCATGTCCATTAATTCCGGGTTGGACATGGCTTTATACATCAGGCACAGATCGCCTCTGAGCAGGCGGTATGCCACTGAGTAGAGCTGGAGTTTCTTTAACCGGGCAGCATATGGCATCTGTTTGAGCCCTTTGATCCTCTTGGTGAGGTACTTTTGGGGTCTTTCCAGTTGCTGCAGGTGTCTGGTAAGGTACATCCCAAAAGGGGCATTGTACTCAATTATGGGCCTGATGAGGGATGAGTAAAGAGGCACGATGACCTCCCTTGATCTAGATGTGAATCCCTTCATGATTAGGTGGGTTATATAAAATGTTTTTCTAACCACTTTGGCCACGTGGTTGTCAAATGAGAGATTGCTATCAACTTGGGTCCCCAGGTCTCTAATTACTTCTTCCAGATTAATGGATTACCACCTATGTGGTAATTTGTGGGCACTTTGTTTTTGCCAAAGGGGATGACTATACACTTTTTGGTGTTTAGCTTGAGGCCATGGCTCTGGCACCAGTTGTCTGTTTCTATGAGGCCCTTTTGGAGGATGCTTGTGTCAGCTGGAGAGTCGATTATAGTGCCCAGTTTGCAGTCATCTGCGAACTTGGTCAGCCACAGTCCTTCCGTGTTTGCCTGTACCTCCGAGAAATATATACTGAACAGGAGAGGTCCCAGGACTGAGCCTTGTGGGACGCCACTTGTAACTGGCTTGGAGTCTGACATGGCTCCAGCAATTCTAACCATGTGGGTTCTGTCCTTGAGCCAGTTTGCAACCCATCTAGTGACATGGGGTTTATATTTAAGCTGGTGAGCTTATCTATAATGCCCGAGTGGGGTATTGTATCGAAGGCTTTTGCGAGGTCCAGGTAGGCTGTGTGGACCACCTTCCCCTCGTCAATGGCCTTGGTGACTGTTTCAAAGAAATCAACCAGGTTTAAGAGGCAGGATCTGCCCTTAACAAAGCCGAACTGGGTAGGATCCAGTGTCTGTAGGTCCCCAATATCTTTTTTTTATGAGGTCCATGATGATCCTTTCCATAGCTTTGCAGACCAAGCTAATCAGGCTTATAGGGTGATAGTTTCCAGGATCTGTTGAGGCACCACCTTTGTGGAGAGGGACCACTTTTGCTGTACGCCACTCTTTGGGTACATATCCTGTGGTAAGGTTGAGATTGAACAGTAATTTTATGTTTGGGTTTAGCTCTTCTTGGAGTTCATGTAGGATGCAGCCCGGGACACCATCTGGTCCCATTGATGCTGTGTTTTTTGCTTTGGAGAGGACGGCTCTTACCTGAGCATCTGAGATGTCAGGGGGACAGCACTCTGCTGGGATAGATATTTGCCCTTTTGGTGGGGGGGGGAGATGTTTGCGCTGAACCTGTCAGCTAGGATGTTGGCAATGTCTGTGGGTTTGGTGTATTTTTTGTCATTTTGGACTAATTCTGAGCATATTTGGGAATTCTCACCCAGGTTCCTAACATAACTAAAGAAAGCCTTGTGATTATCCTTAGTGTCCTGTGCAATTTTTCTCTCAAAGCTGGCCTTAGACGATTTTATGAGTGCCCGTAGTTTTTTGCTAACACTGATCAGAGATGCCTTCCCTTTTTGGGATTTTGCTCTATCATGTAGTAGTTCCTCCTTCTATTGTATAGTTTGTTTATGGCTGGGGTCCACCAGACAGGACGTCTGCCTTTGGAGGATTGGGTCTTGGTTATATTTGGGATTGCATGATCCATGCATTCCTGAAGGTGTTCATAGAATGTGTTTATAAAGGATTCTGCAGTCTGGGTCTTATTTTCCACAGGCCCGGGGGCTTTGAAGGATTCCACCTCAGTTTTAAGGAGTGTGAAATTTGCTTTAGAAAAGTTTTTCACTGTGGTTTTCTGGGCAGGGGGTGGGGTCGGGATGTGAATATCCAGTGAGATTAGTTTATGGTCTGATCCTACCAGTGAGGGATGCACTTCTGGTCTGGAGCATAGAGTCCCCATGTTGGTGATGATCAGGTCCAGTATGTTTTCCCCTCTTGTGGGAGTGGTAACAAGTTATTCCATAGCATTTGAGTTTATAAATTCTAGGAACCTTTGAGCTAGGGTGTTGGAGCTAGAGTAATGCTCCCAGTCTATGTTTGGGTAGCTGAAGTCGCCAAGTATAATGGTGTTTGGAGAGACCTTCATATTTTCCAGTGTTCTCAGGAAGGCCGAGTGGGGTTCCTGTGTTTGGGAGGGTGGTCTGTAGCAGGCTATAAACTGGAAGGCAGTTTTGCCCACTGTTAGTTGCACATGGATAGTCTCTGATGCTTCGTGCTGTGCCACCAACCTGGAGGTGTGGGTATCTTTGACGAATATTGATACTCTCCCTCCTTTTCTGGCTCGGTCCAAATTTTTGAGCTGAAAAGCATGGTATGAGGTATAACCTGGTAGTGCTGGGGTGCTCTCGGGAGCCGTGAACCAGGTTTCTGCTACTGCACAGATATCGATGTTCTCCATGCTAAGGAGAGTTTCGAGTGCATGCATCTTGAGGTTTAGACTTCTGGCATTGAGTAGCATTACTCTTAGTTTCTTATCCCTTGTGATACCTATGGAGGTGGGTGTACCTCACTAGATACCTGCAACAATTGGAGAGGCCACAAAAATACCTCACAAAGAGGATCCTAGGCCTTAAACACTTGTCCTGTATGAACAGACTCAAAAAAACTCCAGCTATTCTCTGTCTCATATTGCCTACTTAGAGGCGATCTCTGCTTGACTTACAAAGCCATGTCTGACCCAGCTCTGTTAGAAATGCTACATCTAAAGAAATCCCAATCTCTCTGCACCACACACTCCAGAGATCTCAACCTCATTACCACAATCAACAGAACATGCTGGAGGGACAGGTTCATAACCCAGAGACTGCCCATGCTATGGAATAGACTTCCCATACATGTCAAGCAGAGCACCTCACTGGCCCTCTTCAAGAGAAATCTTGATGAGTGGATGGAAAATAGAAAGTTCACCCCGGGGATCACTCCAGTGGCTGTACTTGACAGAGGCACCGGGAAATAAGGTCAGGTGGCATAATGCCAGGGTAATCCTATGGACTAGGCTAGTAAAGGCCCCAGGACCATTAGCCTAGTACACACCTATGAACCTATGAAAGGTGCCCTTAAACATTGGAAGCTGACCTTGACAGGATATGACCCATATATCTTAAGCAACTGAAGCAGTGATCTAATAATAACATTAAGATGTGACTGGATCAAACTGAATCTAAATGTTAATATGAGACAAAAGCATTCCCTACAGAAATTTTGGTAAGGTCATTCCAGAAATCAGATTCTGGGCACCACTGAGATATGACCAAGGAAGTGCTTATTGGAAACCATATATGAGAAGTGAACAGGCAAGTCCAGTTTCATTTTGTGATGAAGAGACAGGTTTCAGTTAAAGAAAACACAATGACCAAAAGAGAACCAGAGTGACTGGAAGCACTCACGATCCAGAGAAAGTAACCCAGAGTGTAGAAAGAAATGACTGGGATATTGCAAATCAGCTTTATATTTCAAAATGGAGTACCTAATCCATAACTGTGCCTGATTTTTCACTGAAAATTAAGTGAATTTCAGAGTCGGGATATTCCAAGAGGGTTAGAATGCTGCCCCAGTATCTAATTTTTGAAGTGAAGTTTTCAGATTATAGACTCCTAATTGTAATCAATGATCATTCGCCTACCTTAAATCAGGTCATTCAAAAAAGCCATTTCACCCTAATGAAGTGCAGTTATGTAACTGTACACAGAGATTGCTATTGGAAATGTTAGCAGCACTGAGTTTCCACAAAAGTAAGCCACACTGCTGTATAAAATGCATCCATACATGAATGCAGTCTTCTAAAAAAAAAGTGTGTGCCTAAAAAGTTGGTCTCCTTGTATATTCCTGCTCAGTACAGTACAGCTGGCAACTCAAGAGAAAGATTTGGTGCTGATATTAGGAAGCATTACCTCACACAGAGGGTATTGCGGTCCTGGAATCTGTTGTTGAGCAGATGACTTTTGAATGGTTAAAAGGCTCCTGATATAGGATGAAAAGGGTACAAGAGCAGATTAAGCTCAATATGGCAACTACTACATTTCCAACCTGACAGACCAAATGTCTTTTTCAGTCAGTATCTGTCAGTATTAGTAGCATAACATGTAGCACACTAACCTTTAATGCTGGAAAGATCGGAAGGCTGTGGATTCTAGTCCCACACCAGATGCTTGGATTCATTTCCGCAGTATGACAGTGCTTTTACCTTAACTAGTGATGACTCTTGTGGCTTTAGAAGATCCAGTGACACCTAGTGAAAAGTGTAGGGGAGTCTGTACTGTGTGATGGCCAAATTTTTTGTAGTCAATTTAAACAATTATTTATTTATTTATTTATTTTATTTTGTTAACTGGGTAAATGCCCAACTGGCCCAAAAAACTCTATTTTCAGCAGAGACTCGAGGAGAAAAAATCTCCAAACAAAAAAAAAAATATGTAGGAAACATTATGGAATGACTGCAGCAGAGCAAACTACAATAGTTATTAGATTAAATGCAAAAATAGATTCAAATAATACATAAATTAACATTATATATATATATATATATATATATATATATATATATATATATATATATATATATAATTTATTTTATTTGTTTTACATTTGTTGACAGGAGTAGTCAGACTGGATTCATGACCATTTTCAACAGAGGCCCGGGGAGAAAAGCTCCAGGATAAGCAGTTAAGAATACAGATACAATATATACAGTGGTTACATACTTAACAAGTTATACAAATTCCAAGATTAGAGATAATCCCAGGTGTAAGATTACAGATACAACATATACAGTGGTTACATACTTAACAAGTTCTACAACTTCCAAGGTTAGGGATAATACCGGGTGTAAATCCAGATTAAGTAACACCACTAAGATAATTTATAGTTATTAACTCATAGTAGTGGAGAGTTAATCTGGTTTGATACATTGACATAGCCAGTTTAGTGTCAAATATTGTTTGAGTCTTATCTTAAATTGACTCAGGTTGGTAAGTAAAGTAATATCAGCTGGGAGTGAGTTCTAGGATCTATCTGCAGAGTTGGCAGACATATATTACACACACATATATTTATATATCTTGAAATAAGAAACATAATATAATAGTTACAAGTACAAGAAATAAGAATAAAAATAAATGTATTGTACAAGTAAAGTACAAAGAAGAGCAATTACTGAGAACAGTAAAGAGTAATTACTGAGAACAGGAGATATAAGGTGAAAGAATGTGTCTTATGAAACTTAGGGTAAGTAATAGAAAATATTAAGAATTAACCTGGGAAAACACAAGAGCATAGCCAGTCTTTAGTAAAGTGTTCTTTTAGTAGTAGTTTAAACTTATGAATATCTGGGTTTTTTAGAATGTGTTGGGGAAGAGAGTTCCAGGTTTTAGTTATTTTAAATGAATAGAGGGACTCTCCATAGAAGTTATTATGATAAATTATTATAATAAATAATGCCTCTAGTGTCCCCTGAAAATTGGCATGCCTTGTGGGATTAACCTATCAATCTGGTCTACAAAACATAAATTAGATGAGATAGACAGACAGATAGATAGATAGATAGATAGATAGATAGATAGATAGATAGATAGATAGATAGATAGATAGATAGATAGATACTAAGTACTTGGTAACTGAGCACCCCAGTCAATGACCAGTGCCTACGTCTGCTGGAACAAACTGAAAGGATGCATATATAACACATGTGCAAGTGTGGACTACAGAGGACATCTGGTACTACACAGTACCAAATCCATCGCTGTCTCTGTAAGTAGCAGGACATGCAATGCCAGACAAATCCAGACTAATCTCAGCTTGTATCCCTGTTACCCTCACTACAGACCTTATGCCTGCTCTGTCTGCACCTTTCTCTATCAAGGCCTATCCTTGGCAAAGATATATCCTATCCTAATCGAGATAATTTAACATACCTAGTTCAAGTCTTCTGTATATAAAGTCAAAGGTTTGCAACAAGATTTGTATAAACTGTTATTTTGAACTGTTGAAATTTGAAGTATGTATTCTGTATAACAACTAGTTACTAGTTACTAGTATAGTCTATTGTATATAAAGCCTAAAATATCTTATCTAATGCTTGCAACAAAATTTTGTATAAACTGTGGAAATCTCTGAACTGTTGAAATTTCTAGTATTTATCTGTATAACAACTTGTTACCAGAATGTTTGTAGTATGATAATCTCTCTGAGCTTATCTCCCCGGGACTCTACTGAAAATGGACATATATCCAGTTAGACTATCCCGGTCAACAAAAGTAAAATAAAATAAATAAATGCAGTGGGTACTGAGCCACATATGGCGTTTGAGCTTCTCCCCTGAAAAAAAATAAAAAGACATACAAGGTTTTTGATGTATTTTTTTCAGATTGTGTGTGCAGTCACTTAGTAGTGTGGTCTTTCCATGTGTGAATGATATATCTGTTGATCATTATCAATGGTTTCTGAAATGTCATTCATTCAATGCCATTGAGCTGCATCTGGCTCCTACAATGGCCCAATGTGCAGCTGTCACTATCCACAAGGATTACTAGACTTGGCATATTGGAAAAAAGTATATTGTCAAGGCTTTATTCAGTATCACACACACACACACACACACACACACACACACACACACACACACCATACATATCACAGATACCACAGACACACACACACACACACACACACACACACACACACACACACACACACACACACACACACACACACACACATCTATGGACAATTTAGAGTCACCATTCTACCTACTGCAGACGTGTCCAACCCATGGCCCGCAGGCCGCATGCAGCCCTCAGAGCTCTTCCATGCGGCCATTGACCTATAAAGTACAGTTGTGTACATTTACCATAAATGTAGATGTTCAAGTGTATTCACTGTTGCAGTCATCACACTTGGGTTATCTGCCTGCAGGTAGCCCTCAGTCAGCCCAAATACCAGAGTCTTGAGATTTCTGTGTCGGATGCTGTTGCCCCTTCCATGACGTCAGGTCATCAGGGGTATAAAACATGCAGCCGACACCATTACATCACTTTTTCTTGCCCCAAATGTCAGGAGCCCTCAAAATAGAAAGCTATTATATGGTGTGGAACTCCCCCAGTAAAAAGTAAATATCACTGCCATAAAAAATGGCCATAAAGAGGATAGGTAGAAAGGACGGGGGCTGTAGGGGGGGGGGGGGAACCAGGACTGCAACAGTGAATACACTCGAACATCTACATTTATGGTAAGTGTACACAACTGTACTATGTTCTTCGTGTTTCACTGTTGCAGTCATCACACTTGGGTTGATTCCCCTCGCTGAGGAAGGGTGGAGGCAGTCAAGAAGTGTTAGGGCTGGCTAGCAGGTCTTGTAAGACTGCTGTAGCAAATCCAGCTCTGGATTTAGAAAAAATAGGTAAGTGGTAATGCTTGGTGAAGGTGTGTACAGAACTCCAGGTTGCAGCTTCCAGGATGTCCCTGGTAGGGACTCCCCTGAGAAATGCTGTAGAGGTGGAAGTAGCCCTAGTGGAATGTGTTCTGATTCCCTGTGGAATAGGTTTTCCATGGTGCTTGTAGCAGAAATGGATGCAGTGTGCTATCCATTTGGAAATGGTTTGCTTTGAAATGGCCTTGCCCTCTGCCTCTGTAGTAAAGGTGACTAGCAGCTGGTCAGATTTTCTGAAAGGTTTAGTCCTGTCAAGGTAGAATCTGAGTTGTCTGTGCACTTCCAAGGCATGCAGGATCCTTCCCCCTTTATTCTGAGGATTAGGGAAGAAGGTTTGTAAATGGATGGATTGGTTTAGAGCCACACTGAATACCACCTTAGGCAGAAATGATGGGTTAGTCCGGAGGGAAACCCTGTCAGCATGGAAAATAATGAAGGGTTCCACAGCCATTAGTGCCTGTAACTCAGACACTCTTCTTGCTGAAGTAATGGCTAGAAACAAGGCTGTTTTCCAAGAGAGGAATTTTAACTCTACTGCTATTAGGAATATACCGAAAATTCATGAAAATAATAATTTAAATGATTTGGAAGTTTTGGCTTTAAAAGAACTTAAGGAAAACAATGAGATAAGAGTGATGAAGGCAGATAAAGGGGGTAAAATAGTTATTATGGATAACAAACAGTACATTGAAAGTATGGAAAATTTGTTGATTGATGTAAAAATGTATTGTAAGGTAAATAGTCAGGATATTCAAAGAAGCTATACTAGTTTAGACATCTGTCTTTTTGACATGTTTAGTCAGGGTGAAATTGATTATACAACCTACAATTTTTTGTAAGTTGAATTTCCACGGCTGGGATGTATGTTTGGAATTCCTAAATTACAGAAAGATCTATTAAAACCCCCATTTAGGCCTATCATATCTGCAGCAAAGTCAAAAACAGAAAACATTTCTATATGGCTTGACTACATTCTCAATCCAATAGTACAGGCTTCCAAACATTATTTAAAGGATTCCTGGAATTTATTAGAACAACTTAGGGAATTTAAACCCAATATATCTGAATTTGTTTTGGCATCATTGGACGTGCAATCCTTATACACCTGCATAGACTGTGAGACAGGTGTGGATTATTTAAGGCAATATTTAACTAGATCTACTAATTTTGATAACAACAAAGTTAATACTATATGTACTTTGATGGAGCTCATTTTGGATAATAATTTTTTTCGGTTTAACAACCATCTGTATAAACAAGTTTCCGGTGTGGCAATGGGAGCAAGGGTAGCACCAGCATTTGCTAATTTAACCATGGCCCACTGGGAGAATAATTATTTGGAGAATTGTGACATGTATAAAGACAATGTCATTTTTTATAAACGTTACATAGATGATTTATTTTTTCTATGAAAAGGTACTAGAGAGGATTTTAGTAAATTTGTTCATTATCTTAACAATACCACTACTTTTCTAAAGTTCTCTATGGGTGCTTATGGTACTAGTATTAACTTCCTAGATGTGGATTTGAGTTATGATTGTTTGACTAAGAAGTTTTCTAGTAAGATATATAGAAAATCAACATTTGCTAATCAATATCTACATAAAGAAAGTTTACACCCTTTCCACATGAAAAAAGGTGTGGTTAAGGGTCAGTACATTCGGCTGAGTAGACTGACCTCAGAAAATAACATTTTTCTTACAGAGATGGATACCCTAAGAAAGTTTTTTCTTCACAGAGGTTACCAAAATTCCTGGTTAAAATCTATAGAAAAGGAAGTAACATCACTTCGTAACAACAAAGCAGCTCCTATTTTGACAGTTAGTCTACAAATTAATAAATCTAGTATTGACACAGTAGACAAGTTACATAGTGCCTTTATGTTACCCATTTGTAACGAAATGTGGGTTATTAAAAACATTATAGTAGAAAATTGGAAGATAGTATTAGGTAACCAGGATTTGGCTAAAATTATAGGTATGAGACCTAATTTCATCTACAAAAGGGTGGTTAACATCAAAAGTATTTGAGAGAGAACTTCCAGTTCCAATGGAAACATTAGTGACATTGTCAGTACTAGAGGGACGTTTTCCTGTCATAACTGTAGACAATGTAGATATATAAGCAATTGTTCCTCAGTTTATTTTGTACATTTACATATGACTCATTGGTCTAAGATGTATTACACTTGTAATTACACCATGGTCATTTATGTAGCCCAATGTCAAACGTGTCCAAGTTACTACATAGGAATGACCACTAGAGCCCTTAAGGTTAGAATCAGTGAACATTTATTAGCTATCAAAAAGAAGGATTCTAATAATGCCTTAGCCAGGCATTCGATAGAATGTCATCATTTTAAAAAATTCCTATTTTCAGTATTAGATAGTATTAACAATGGTATATTTATTGGCCATAAAAAACTGATGTTGGAATGTAAGGAATCTATCTGGCAAGTTTATTTAGGGGCGGATAGAAAGCCAGGTCTTAATGAGACCATTAATATAAAATGTTTTTTGGAAATGGGAAATTAATAACAAATCATTAACTAACTATATATATATATATATATATATATATATATATATATATATACATACAAAAATAATATATAGTTTTTATTCTTAATGAAATTTTATATGTGCAATGTTTGTTGTCATTTGATGCCATTTAATATTATTAAGCATTGTTATTTTTATGAGTATTTTTTAAGTAAGTATTTTTATAGTTATACATACATTGTATCTTTAAATTTTCATTAATTGATTAATCAATTAAGTACTTTTCAGTATTTAAGTTGGTTTGTAGGATGGTGTAGTTGTTTCTGAAGAAGTTCACTGGAATATTAAAGTGGATGAAAGCGCTAAAACAACTGCTTGGTGTCTCATACTTTATACTGCATTGGACTGAATTTGCTGGTTTGATGTTTTTTTACTTGGTTGCTTGGTTCATGACATTTAGGAATTTTAACTCTGCTGAAGCAGCAGGTTCAAAAGGGGAAAGAGTGAGCTTTTCCAGTAAAAAGTTAAGGTCCCAGGTAGGGGTGGGAGCTGTCCTAGGGGGCCTTAAATTGTTAGCCCCTCTCAGGAACTGTTTGATGAAGGGTGAGAAAAGAGATGTGGCTCAGTGTTATAATGAGCTGAGATGGCAGAGGCTTGAATCTTAATGGAGGAGAAGGATAGGCCTCTGTGGAGCAGAACTGCTAGATAATCAAGTATTTGAGGTAAGGAGGGCACAACTATGTTCTTTCCTTGAGGCTTATTCCAAGAACAATATCTTTTCCACTTTTCAGCATAAGATTTCCTAGTACTAGGCCTTCTGGCCTCAAGGATGACGTCCAGCACCTGTTTGCTGAGGGTTGCTGGTGATGTATTCAGGGGATAAACCAGGATGCAAGGTTTAGGGTTTGCAACTGTTGATGCAAAATCTGTCCCTCCTGCTGAGACAGCAGGAAAGGTGTGAGATGTAGGTGCCAGGGTGGCATTGCTGTCAGACTGCGTAGGAGTGGGTACCAGTGCTGGCATGGCCACTCTGGGAAAATAAGGATTGCCCTTGGCCTGTCCTGTTTGATCTTGAGTAGTACTTTTGAGAGGAGGGGCAGAGGGGGAAAGGCATAAATTGAGAGGTTTCCCATGTGAAGGATAGGGCATCCACCTTCCAGGCCCTGCTGTGAGGGTTCATGGTGCAGACTTTGCTCAATTGTTGGTTCTCGGGGGAGGCAAAGAGGTCCACCTCCGGTGTTCCCCACCTCTGGATGAGAAGTTTGAATGAGTTGGGCTCCAATTTCCACTCGTGTGTGTCCAGTAGATTTCTGCTCAAGTCATCTGCCAGTGAATTTTGTTTGCCTGGCAGGAATTGAGCTTATAGGTGCACTTGGTTGCTCAAGGCTGTGTTCCACAGGGCCATGGCTAACCTGCAGAGTGAGTAAGAATGATTTCCCCCCTGCTTGTTTATGTACCCCATAACTATGGTGTTGTCTGTCTTTATCAGGAGATGTCCTAGAAGGATTAGGCATTTGAAGGTTGTCAGAGCATTCTGTACAGCTAACATCTCTTTTTGATTGATATGCAGGAGAATTTGTCCTGGGTTCCATTTGCCTTGAATGCATTTGCCTGCCATGTGATGCCCCCATGCATAGTCTGATGCGTCTGTTGTCAGGGTTTGGGTGGTGAGGGGTTGAGTGAAAGGCAGTCCCTTTTTGTGGTTGCATGCTTCTGTGCACCAAAGGAACTCTGCCCTTAGACAAGGTATGACAGGAATCTCTGTTTCCAGGTCCTGAGAAGGTTGACATCAGAGACTTTTTAAGTACCATTGAAGTTTCCTCATATGCAGTCTTGCATATGGAATTAGCAGAATGCATGAGGCCATGAACCCTAGGGCTTACAGTATTTTCCTTACAGATTAGCTGGGTTTTGGTGGCCATTAGTTTGAAGTAGTTTGTCAAATAGACCTGCTTTTCTGAAGTGGGGAATGCCATCTGGGAAGCTGTGTTCAAGCTTGCTCCCAGGAATACAATTTTCTGACTGGGCACCAGTTGTGATTTCTTTTCATTAATGGTGTACCCCAGTGAAGTTAGGAATCTTTTTACAAATGCCAGGTGCTGAAGTAGCAATTCCTGACTGTCCTCCTGAATCAGGCAGTCGTGCAAGTATGGGTAAATTTGAATATTTCTCTGTCTGCAGTATGTAATTGCTGGAGTCAGGCACTTTGTGAATACCCTGGATGCAGTAGATAAGCCAAAGGGAAGTTCAGAGAACTGATAGTGCATAGAGCCTGCCCTGAAACGTAGATATTTCCTGAAAGACTCCCTTATGGGGATGTGCAGATAAGCTTCTTTTAAGTCTAGGGTGACTAACCAGGCATCCTTGGCTAGCATTGGGAGAAGCTGCTGCAGTGTAAGCATTTTGAATTTTGGGATCCCCAGAAAGGTGTTGAGAATTGACAGATCCAGGACAGGGCACCAAGAGCCCTCTTTTCTGGGCACCAGGAACAGTCTGGAGTAGAAACCCAGTCCCCTTTGTTCTACTGGAACAGGTTGAATAACCCTGATATTGAGAAGAGAAAGTACTTACTTTTGAGCCTCTGCCCACTGGTTTGGAGGAAGGTTTGGCAACCCGCTTGGAGTTGGCAGTGAATGGAAGTAGAATATATATCCCTGAAATACAATGTTTAGAACCCATTGGTACTGAGTAATGGGCATCCAGTTTTTTGCAGGAAGGGCACGTTTTCTTCCTAGGGGCACAAGTAATTGGGCATGGCTGGGAAGGATAATTGAAAAGTCATTGTGAACTTTTTCCATAAGGGGGTGGCTTACCACTCCCTGTTTTGGAGATGGGAGCACTCCATTGTTTAGATCTCTGCATACCCTGAGACTGTAGTCTTGGTGGTCTGTTTCCCCTGGGTTTGGACTGAAAAGGCCTGGGAGGGGCTGGAAAGGACCAGTTTTTAGAAGGACAATGCGTACTAAATCTAGGTGGCTGCACCTGTAAGAAATCTCTGACAGTTTGCATAGATTTAGCTTTTTCCTCCATCTTATTAAGAACTTCTGCTGCTTTGGTGCCAAACAAACGGTCCTGATTTAAAGGAGCTTCTAGTAATTTTGCTTTGACATGATCTGGCAAGATTTGTTCCTTCAGCCAAGCATGCCTTCTCAGTACAGACCCAGTGACTGCAGCCCTGCAAGATGCTTGTAAGGCATCAAAACCACACTGCAAAGTATGTTTACTAACTTGGTTTGAAGAATGCATTAACTCTAGTAAATCTTTATTTTCTGCACAGTCTGGAAGTAACACCATTTTTTGTTTAATTAGTTCCATAATATATTGCTGGTACTTCAACATGTGAAACTGGCAATTCAAAGCTCTGATGGCAAGAGTTGCAGAGGGATATACCTTCTTACACCGTCTGTCTAAAGCTTTTGAATCCCTGTCTGAAGGGGTAGGATTTTTGGTTGTAGTAGCCTTAATGCTTTTAGGTCCCTGGGAAATGGTCTCTGGATCTGCAGTAGGATTCTTAAAGAGAAATTTGTGAGAATCAGGTACTCTGTAGTACTTGTCAGGTTTTCTAGGGGCCGGTAGTAAAGTGTCAGGAGTAAGACTGGATTCCATGAAGACATCATCTACAATATCCAGGACAAGGGGATATAGCTAGAGGCCTGTGCTGAGGCAACTCTAAAAATTCTCTGAGTCTCTTTTTGGACTGAGGATAGTCCTGGCATTCCCAGCGGAAATGCTCTCTTAAAGTATGCAAGGTTTCACCAAAAGAAAAATCCTTTGGAGGGGAGGCAGAGGGAATGGATTCCTCTGCATTTGAATCCTCATAGGTTGATAAGGAAATGTCCTGGTAATCAGAAGGGTCAGAGTCATTTGACTCCTGGTCTGTAGAATCAGAAGGAAACTCAGTTCTTTGTCTTTTAGCATGGGAAGGCTGGCTTCCCCTAATTAGAGTAATAAAGTCTTCAGCCATTCTAAGCATTTGTTTTTGTGGCATGAGAGCTTGAGCATGTGCTTTGGTCGTCAGTTTTCTAGGCGTAGTGCGAACTCTGGGCCTGAGAAACTCGGTAGTTTTAGCTAAAAATGAAGTTGTTGGTTTAATACGAACATTGGTAGGTCAGAATACACCCTCAGAAGCCGGTGCCTGCACAGTGGCTCCGGACCCATCCAAGATAGAGACATCTGCAGGTTCCATAATCAAAGGAGCATCTTGCAGTATACCAGACTCTGAATGGGTCTCAGCAGAGGCCTGCGAATTTGTAGAAGTGGGCACCAGGGGCTGCAAAGGCGCCTCACTGAGTACCAGCGGACTGGTGACTAGCTTAACAGAAGTGTCGTCGGCAGTTTTGGACCTATGCAGTCTGCCTCTGTCTTTATCTTTACATTGTTTTGGAAGATCAGTAGTTGGATGGCTTATTGAAGCCATTTTGGAATATGGAGAATGAGAGAGAAAGAATTTAGCGACAAAGATAGCCCGACGATGAATTGTTTGGGCGTTAAACAAGCCACAAAAGCGACAGCGAGGGTTGTCATGTTCTGGGCCTAAACAGGTGAAGCAGTAAGAATGAAAATCTCTGTAAGGTATTTGCTTTCCACAGGCAAGACAATTGTTAACTTTTTCTGACATCGGTTAGAGCAAGAAAACGGGGTACTTAGCTTTAGATGACTTCAGGTTTAAAACTCGAAAAACGAAAATTTCAGGTAGCGGCCGACCGGCACTTGTGAACTGCTTCTGCTTCGGGCTCCTCCAAGGAAGACAGATGTAATGGCATCAGCTGCATGTTTTATACCCCTGACGACCTGATGTCATGGAAGTGGTGACAGCATCCAACGCAGAAATCCCAAGACACTGGTATTCGGGCTGACTGAGGGCTACCTGCAGGCAGATACCCCATGTGTGATGACTGCAACAGAGAAACACGAAGAACATCTGTAACTTCAGTGTACGCATGCACCAAAACAGTTTTTTCATTTGTTTTTCGTGCCCATGACCTGTAACTGCAACGTCAGTGTGCTCATGCACCAAAGCACCCTTCCTGTTTTGTTTTTTTCACGCTGAAGTAGGATCTGTGTGTTCGCGATGAAGAATCAGTGTGTGTGTGTGTGTGTGTGTGTGTGTGTGTGTGTGTGTGTGTGTGTGTGTGTGTGTGTGTGTGTGTGTGTGTGTGTGTGTGTGCATGTATGAGTGTGTTCACTCTAAAGAGGATATGGATTTGCCGTCATTGCCTCTGAAAGGGGCAGCACCTAACTGTATTAATAGGTAAGAACCAAATAAAATAAAATCCTGTGCTGTTGCTGCTGTGATTTATACAGTATACTTTTCAGAGAATCTTCAGCTTTTGTAGTATGTGCTTTCAAAATGGATGTCAGTCATGTTATGGGGGCCTACTATTTTAGATTAACAATCTCCACTTTAAAAATAGTATATTTTAATCTACTTAACTCCACCGCTGCACAACAGCAACTCCGGCGAAATGTGTATGGTTACCTGGAGATACTATTAATAGGTAAAGAGGCGACCGAACAGAGATCACATACCTCTCAACCGTACAAATTTTTGCAGACTGTCTAGAATTTTGCATCATATTTTTGGCTTGTTTTTCATAAAATTATGGTTTTCTGGCATACTAGTGGCAAATTATTAAAGGCTGAAGTTAGAAAATAATGACATTTGAGTTTCAGAATTCATACCCTTCAGAAAATTTATGCTAATGCAAAACCTGTTATGCTATCAACTTTCTAAGTCTGAAATAGCAATATTTAAAAACTGTCCCTATTTTTGGGTCTTTGTCCCGCTTTTATTTATGGCTTTATCCAGATTTTGTTCTCTAAGAGGTTGAAAGGTATGAGTGTACCCAGTGTGACAGTGGAAAATAAGTAGGTAAATGGTACTAGTGGTCAGACTTATACAAATGTCCTTTTTGTATGGAGTATAAACCTATAGTCATGATCTACAAATGATGAATATTTTCTAAGCTTTATGAATATTGTTCATATAATGTGTTTGTGGTGATGTGAGATTTTTTTAGCTATTTTCTTGCAGACATACTTCACAGACCTACTAAAATTGTTAGCAAATTCAGTACTTTGATGCTGATAAAGTGACGTTTCAAATGTTTGGTAGGCTGTTATACTCTACATAAGCAATTTTGAAATAACTGGTGTAACTGAATTCAGAATTCTAATTAGGACAGTGAATTTTTATATGATTAGTATATTGTTAAATACCAATGCCCTATTTCAGTTAATTTGATAAATAATTATTTAAAGGTAATATAGTGCTACTTTAATGCTTCTCTCTTGTGGTTGCAGCTTGCGGCTAGAGAAGGAGTAACAAACTGGTTTATAGGATTATATTGAAGTTTTATGTGACAGAAATAAGTCAGCATGTCATGCTGAATTGTGTGTTGGTTATTTGCAACACATTTTTCTGTGTAATATCGGTTACTATGGTACCTTGACTACTGGAAGTAAGGGGGGTCTCCAGGTGCTTTTTCAGGGGAATGCAAGGGTGAGTTTGAACTGCCAGACGTATATGAATTCTTTGGTATTTTAATGCAACACTTTTGCTCATAAATTCCCTGACTTGACAGATATCACAACTGTCAAGTTTATCAACTTAAAGATGTCATTCTGGGTAAATAAAATTGTGGGGGATACACAGGTGAGATGGATTCCATAGTAAAGCATTCTACAAGTGTTTTTCAGAGATATTGATTACTAATATGTACAGATGTTCTGCTGTAGCCTAGTGTGTTACTCTATATACCCAGGAGGCTCTCGTGATTTTTTTTAATTAAATGTGAACTGCCATTTCAGTGCCTGTTTTGTGTTCCTAGCTGTATTTTGTGGGATGCTTGTTAGAAATGATTAAATGTAGAATTTGTTTAAGAATAAGAATGTAAACTATGTTGGTCTGATACAAGTTTTATGAAAAGAGGCACAATAACATAGACATAGTAAACAGCAACAGGAGTGTGCAGCATGGATGACCTCAGCATGGGCACCTGTTATCATTGGATAATATCCTGCCTAACAAGTCTGGCTTCAAGTTTGGGCATTCTGCTACTGACGCTTCTGGCATTCAGCAATGCTACCTAGAATTTGTTATGTTGGGATGTTTATCAGGTGAATTCGGTGTAAAACAGACACTATGGAGTTAACAAGATTTTTAGCCAGTACATGAAAAATGAGGAGTAGATATGCAGGCTATACTTGTCAAAAGTCCGCTGAATATTTTGACCCACAGAGACACACTGGATCCATTTGAATGACACCAATTTACTAACCATTTACTGAAACCAATTATTTTATCACTGTATTTAAGCATCATTCCTGGTGAATATAAAATGCTGCTCTATGTCAGGATCTTGTCTTCTTCAAAGACATGAAGAGAAAATTTAAGCATCTCTCCACATCACCGCCAAGGTGGAAAACCTAAGATTATTCACCACTACGTGGGTAATCATCTTTGGGGCACTACAGGGATCCATGGGCTGTGGGGGGGGGGCTAAGTCCTCCACATCAGAATTAGAATTTTAAGGCAAATATTAAGCATTTATTACATTTATTAATTGTTTGAATGCACCTACAGTACAGCCAGGAGGTCGACTTTGGTCGCCCATGATAGCGAAAGAGTTAACTATATGATATACTTTATATGTGGCCCCAAGACAATTTCTGTTCACTCAATGCGGCCCTGGCAAGCCAAAAGGTTAGACACCCCTGGCCTACTGCATGCCTTTTGGATGTGGGAGGAAACTGGATTACATGAAGGAACCCCACACAAACAAACAGATGGCATGCAGACACTACACAGAAGGCACCTCAACCAAGGACCAAGTTGGAGAACCTATGGCTTTGAGTAAGGTCATCTACATAAATCAATATGTGATCTCTTACTAAGATGTCGTGGCTCCTTTATATGGAAACAATAAATAGTCTACCACTTAAGTTTTACTATAACAGCTTTTATTTCATGGTAAGAAAGGACAGGGCAAAGAAAGAATCGGAAAAGTAGTTGTGAACATTTGGTAGAAATCATATCATAATAAAGTACACATGCTTCTGTAGGAAGACTCAAAGACGTGGATCTTGCATGTCCATACTTTTGTGTAGGATATACAGGAGGCATGAACAAAGGCAAAGAATAATTTGCAACACACGATCATGATGATGCTGTGACACTTTTTGGCAAATCCTAGGCTGTATGTAATATCCCCCCCCCCCCAGTATGAGGTCTGGTATTAAACCAGTGTGCCAACTCGAGTGTATACTTGAATGTCTCTATTGCCATATTTCTACATGAGATGTTCCATGTGAGAAGAGAAATCTCTATTTTAGGATTGGGAAACAGTAAATCACTGAACACAAGCTCTGTTTATGATGCAGGTTTGTCTTTCCAGCCCCTCCCCCCTCAGTCTGGATTGTCACCCTGTGCCCCATTTCCTCATGAACTGGAACATTCTATGCAGTGGACTAAAAGTATATCCACATTAAAAGCGCTCTGAACTACTAGTGATTACCTTGAAATCATAACTTAAAGAAATACTAGATGCAACATCTACTCTTGGTTGTGAATATGGGATACTCTCCACATAAAACTTTTTCAGCAGAAAAGACAAAACTAACTAGCAGGGTTCCATAAATGATTCATTCCTCGGGTATGCCTTTCATTATTAAAATGTGCTTGCATTATGTCTAAAACAACATCGGTACAGTACTTCCTTGAACATCATAACATGAAAATGACCGCTGTAAGCACTGCAGTAAGCACATTAACTTGGTGACTGATTACAAAAACAGTAAAATAAAGGAGTTTGGTTCAATGACTCCATGTGTGCTTATGTAACCTAAACAGTCCAGAGGCAATCAGCAAAAAAAATCAGTGCAGAATTAATCAGGATAATGGGACAGGAATCTCTGTTCAATACTGAGCAGATAAAAAAGAAAGTAGGGGAGTATAGCTGTCGTACTGTCTTTACTCATCGCAAGTCTTTGTTTTTTTTTTTTTCCTTATCACCTCTAAGAAACATTGTTCACAAAGTACCAACTATCAAGAACAATTTAAACTTATAGCTATAACAAAGAGATGTTCACTGCATGCTTAGATATACTCCTGTAAAACAGCTTTTTATACTTGAAGTGAGAATGACATGGAAATGATGTGTATGTTTCGTAAATATATGCGGGGTTGGGTTTTGGAGGCATTCATACATTCTTAAATGTTAGTTGGGTGATATGGGCAGTTATGTGAGGAATGAGAGGAACAAAGAAAATTCTGGCCACACCCTTGTAATAATATCCTTAGTGTTTAACATTTTCAAAAGACCACTGGAAGTACCATGGAGATAAAAGTAGGTCCTAACTTTACAAACCTGTGTGTGGGACAGTGTGGAAGGTTATTTTTTTCCTCACCTTCACAGAGATTGTACTAGAAATGTATAAATTATGTACACGTGACACAGTGGGTGCCATTTCCTGCTACAAGGAGACCCTTCAGTCCTATTTGAATATGCTTACTGTGGTCCTGCCTCATTTTCACTGTACTGTCATGCTGTCAGCCTCTGCATTGCTCTTTCTAGATATTAAAGTGTCAGTCCATGATGACAGCTTAAAACTTACTATAAGTCAACTAACTTACACTGCTTCCAGCTCCAGCCAGACCTCTTACCATACAAAGAGTTTAGACAAAATGTCTTGTCAAACTAACAATGTCACTGGCTTTGCAGTTTATGCAGAGAAGAAGACTACATTGCACAGAAGGCCCAGCTTATACAAAATGTTTTACACAATACAGGAAAACTCTGAATCCAGTGGACAGAGCATTCCAGTGAATCAGCAATGTAGGTTCATAGGTACTTACTATGCTATTGATCCATGAGGATCCTTAAAAGACTAGTCATGTATTCCCATGAAGTTTTTAGCCCTTGCGTTTTAAGTATGAATACCCCAGGCCTCTTATATTTAAGTATGAGTACCCCAAAGAAGGAAAGAATTTACTTGTTACCTGTATAGAATTTTCTCTGTTACCCCTATCCACAAGAGACATACGTACCAAACCAGAGGTGATCTTGCAGCTTCCCATCCATTCATCCAGGTTACACTTGAAAAGAGTAAGAAATATACTTTGCTTTATGCAGGAAGGAAGGAAGATGATTTCAGAGAAGTGGTATTAACTGTGGTACATATCTATCCCTCCAACACACTGTTTATGTTGTTGAAGAGATTAAGATCTCTAGAGCCAGTGTTTATGCCACCAATGGACTTGTAGGTGTGCAGTAGGTCTGAAAGGATCAGGTCAGCTGATGCTCTGTAAGCAAGGTAGAGATCACCCCTTTGTAGCCTGTAAGATACTGCGATAAGGAACAGGGCTTTGATATATTCGCTGTAGCTTTTATGAATTAGGCCCTTGATTTTCTTGGTGGGAAATGATTGTGGTCATTCAAGTTGTATCAGATGTTTGTACACATAACAAAGAAGGCACAATGGTGCAGCGGTTACATTGTCACCTCATAGCAAGAGGTTCTCTGGTTCTATTCTCAGCTGGAGTGCCTTCTGAGCAGAGTCTGCATGTCCTCCCTGCGTCCGTGTGGGTTTCCTCTGGGTGCTCCTGTTTCCTCCCACGTTACAAAGACATGCGTCTGGAGTGTTTCTCCCCGGGCCTCCGCTAAAAAATTGGCTTTGCTCCAAGTCGGACTTTCCCAGTAAACAAAATGTTAAATAAAATAAAAAATGATATTCAGTGGTTAGCCTAACAAGTGACAAAACAGTGGAATAATCGCACTCTTTGACCTGGATAGCATACCTTTACTAATAAGCAGTGCAATGAAAGTGGGCTTTCTTACAATAGTGGGTACATGGGGATCAAAGGATAGCTCATTGTCCACATCGGTTTCCAGGCCCCTAAGTACTGGATCGATTTTTAGGGGTGCGCTGTCAATGTAATAGTTACAGGAGATGTCATGCCTGCCAAAGGATACTAATATACTTTTTTGGCATTTGGCTTTAGGCCATTATTTTGACATCAGCTATTCATTTTGCCTGGAGTATAGCATGAAGTTTAAAGACATTGGGATACTTAGTCAGCCCATTGGACTGTGAACCCCACAGGTATGGCATTTCCATACAGCCTAATAACATTCCATCTGTGCTGTCCTATAATCCAAATACTATTTGTATCTATACAGGCCTAGTACTGCTAACTTACATAGTTTTCAGTTCAGCCCAGATATAAGCCCTTCATTTTTACAGCCTCCATTTTCGTCCTGCCATTGATGAATCAGTGTTAGAATCTCCCTAAGAGAAGCAGGCTGCACACCTACAGCAATTCCTCTTAACCTGGCAGAAAACTCTGCAATAGAACCCACTGTTATACCATTAGGTTTACCTCTAATATTATGCTGGTTAGAGAACTACTAAGAGCAACATTCCCAATATCTATGCTGTTTGTGTTCTCCAGCACAGATTGTGAGATGGATGTTGACCACATAGAAGGATGTGAAATTTTATCACTGCCCCAGCTCACAGGAACCTTCCAGTCTAAAAACTATATCAATTTTATGTTATCCACATTCTTTCACCCATTCCCTCCAAGTACTTATCTATTTTTGTCTTAACTGCTTTCATGTCTAACCACTCCATGTATAACTGCTTCTTGCTAAATTACTGTACAATAAATTGTTTATTGTAACATAACACCCTTGACTAAGGTGGATCAGTTCCAGTGTATTCTTCCCCAGGTTCATAAATCAATTTCCCCTTGATAAGAGCTTGTTACTGTTGAAGCCCATCATTGTTAACACCCCCAGTCATACAGTCATTACAGCATACTTGTTTATAGGTCTTTATGGTATGGCAACAAAATAGTGGTCACAATACAGAACCATCTGGTAGTCCTTTTCTTATGGCATGGTCCTAGACCAGTAATTTCAAATTACTTACTGATATGATGGGCCACAGTTTCACCTGAGACTTATAATGATTTCATCCTTTTAAACACAAACTTCTTCTGAAGGATGAAAGCACTTAAGTCTTGGGTGATCTTGTGGTTCCTGTTATTAAGAGAGTTTTCTATGGCTTATTTCATGTTTTACATTCATGAACATGACAAGTGTTTTCTTTGGATTGCTTACAATAGTAATTTAGATTTCATTTACAACATGTTGCTTATCTAACACAGGCAGTATGATACAACTCTGATATTTACACACACACACACACACACACACACACACACACACACACACACACACACACACACACACACACACAAATATCGATATCTATATCTAGATAGATAGATAGATACACAGTATATATATATATTCCTTGTTAAATTGGTGGGTGGACTGGCTTGGCCCTTAGCAATCATGACTTGTGTTCAACAGATTATTACATTTATTGAGGTTAACAGAAATTGTATTACAGGAATAAAAGGTCTAAATAATTGGTACTAAATAATCAGGAACAAGTTTCAGTGTACATTGCATTTATATTATTGCAAATGCACTGCAGAACAATAAAGTAACTATAGTCCAGAGGAAGACAGGCAAACAAGTGTTAAAAATATTCAATTTTCTCAGCAGTTCCTGCCTAACCTTTCTGCATTTTTGTCTGCCCCTGTTAATTAAGTCAATCTGCAGCCTTTTACAGGCTATTATGCTTTCCTCCACCCATTATCACCCTTTTGTTTTTTTCTCAAGCCTCTCCATCTGTCATCTGACCTCTCACCTTTTCCTTCAATTCCACCCCCATCTATTGCTCTCTTTCTTACTAATTATGTTTATTATTGTTATCTGAACAGGACCTGTGTTTAAAATATCAGTTCTAAAATTTATTTTCCAACATACACATATGTACTTGCATCTAGATGCCATGTTGAAATAGTAAAGTGTTTTATTCCATTGCCTTGTTGCTGCATTTCACTTTTCCACCACTGAAAGGGTAAACTGAACCATTTTCTAGTCTGGTGATTTCTGTTTGAAGCGTCTTTGCTTGTGGATTCTGTTGGTTTCACTCCAGTGCAGTTCCATGGTGTTTTTTATTGTTTCTTTTTTATTATTTCCTTTTTTTTTTTGCATTTTAAATTTCTACAACCTCTCTTATGGCAGTTCCAGGTTCCACTTCTTGTCAGGGTGCAAATGGGGCACAGAAGATGGTTGGTGGGGCACATCAAGCATCCCTTACCCCCACAGCTGGATAGCAAGAGTCCAGAAGTTTTCTTTAAATCAACTGTGATGACATTCAGTTCTGGCTAACATGTCCCTTTTTAAGTACAACCTGGAGTTCGGCCATGGTATATATCATCACAAAGACAAGAGAAACAGCAAACCACGTAACAAGAAGTTCATATAATGTTTCTAGTAAAACTAAACAATGTGTTATGTAAAAGCATAACACATGGAGAAGGAGTTGGTAAGCAGTCATGAGGATGATGAGGAGCAACACAAAAAGATGGGGAGTTTGAGCCATGTACACTCAGCTATGGATATGAAATGAGACTACAGTTATAGTCGCCAGTTAAAGGGGTTGCAGAACTGGTTATAAATCATAGGTTCATAGGTAGGTACTAGGCTATCAGCCCAAGGGCCTACATAAGCCTAGCCAACAAGGTTCCCTGGCTTACGCCACCCAAGAAAGTTATTTTCCTGTGCCACTGTCGAGCAGAGACACAGAAGTGATCCCCGGGGTGTATTTCCTATTTCCCATCCACTCATCAAGATTTTTCTTGAAGACTGCTAATGAAAAACATTGCTTGACATAGATGGGTAGCCTGTTCCAGAGTATGGGAAGTCTCTGGGACAGGAATCTATCCTTCCAGCATGTCCTGTTTATTGTCGTGACAAGGTTTAGGTCCCTAGAGCATGTAGCTCAGAGGGATTGGGATTTCTTTAGGTGCAGCATGTCCAACAGCTCTAGGTTTGACATAGCTTTATATGCTAGGCAGAGATCACCTCAGAGTAGGTGATATGCTATGGAGTAAAGCTGGAGTTTTTTGAGGCGGTCAGTGTAGGGCATTTGTTTGAGGCCAGTAATCCTCTTTGTGAGGTACTTCTGTGTCCTTTCCAGCTGCTGCAGATGTCTTGTGAGGTACATTCCAAAAAGGGCGTTGTACAATATAATGGGTCTAATGAGTGTAGAGTAAAGGGGAACAATGACCTCTTTTTTCCTGGATGAGAACCCTTTTATGATGAGGTGTGCCACGTAGAAGGACTTCCTGACAACTGTGGCGATGTGACTATCAAAGGAGAGACTACTATCCACCTGGGTCCCAAGGTCTCTTATCACGCATTCGGTGTTAAGTAGATTGATGCCTATTTGATAGTTCATAGGTATAGAGTTTTTACCAAAGGGGATGACACTGCACTTTTTGGCATTGAGCTTGAGGCCATGGCTCTGACACCAGGCATCTGTCTCAGCGAGGCCCTTCTGTAGGATGTCCACATCATTTGGGGACTTGACTATGGCTCCTAGTTTGCAGTCATCTGTGAACTTTGTTAGCCAGAGGTCTTCTGTGTTAGCCTGTACTTCAGAGAAGTAGATACCAAACAGGAGAGGTCCCAGGATGGAACCCTGTGGTAATCCACTTGTCACTGCTTTGAGGTCAGATTTGGAATCTGCAACTTTTACAGTGTGGGTTCTGTCAGTAAGCCAGTTGGCAACCCATCTTGTAATGTAGGGATTTATACCTAGTTTAGTGAGTTTATCTATAATTCCAGAATGGGGGATGGTGTCGAAAGCCTTGGCAAGGACAAGACAGGCTGTGGGAACCACCTTACCCTCATCTACGGCTTTGGTGACTGCCTCAAAGAAGTCGATCAGGTTCAGAAGGCATGATCTGCCTTTCACAAACCCAAACTGGGTGGTATCCAGAGTTTGGAGGTTACCAATGTCTTTGTTTATGAGTTCCATGATGATACGTTCCATGCCCTTGCAGACCAGGATCGTCAGGCTAATAGGTCGATAGTTCCCGAGATCAGTGGTAGCTCCCCCTTTGTGGAGTGGGATAACTGTTGCTGTGCGCCATTCAGTGGGCACAAAGCCTGATGCGAGGTTATTATTGAGCATGGTGCTTAAGTGGGGAGCCAGTTCGTTCTGAAGTTCGTGTAAAACACAGCCTGGGATGTTGGCCGGTCCCATGGATCTGTGTTTTTGGCTTTAGAGAGTGCAGCTTTTACCTGCATAGTTGTGATTACAGGGACTCTGCATTCTTCCTGTACAGATATGGATCCTTTAATGGGTGAGAGGGGGGCAAAGTTAGCACTGAACCTATCTGCCAGGATGTTGGCAATATCAGCTGGTTCTGTAATTTACGTGCCTTTGTGCTGTAACTCAGAGCAGATCTGGGTGTTGCCATCAAGATTCTTGACATAGCTGTAAAATGCTTTGTGGTTGTCCTTGGAATTAGTGGCGATTTTGTTTTCGTAGCTAGCTTTGGAGGATCTTATAAGGGATCTCAGCTTCTTACTGAGGCTGACCAGGGAGCTCCTCCACTCATGGGATTTTACTGTCTTTTGCAACAGTTTCTTCCTTCTGTTGTACAGTTTGTTTATGGCAGGGGACCACCAGATTGGCTTCCTTTTTTTGGAGGACAGCGTATTGGTTCTGTTTGGTTCTGTTCATTGCACGCTGGAGGCTGTTTCACTATGTTGCTATAAATTTAAACTTCGCACTCTATACAATACTGGTATTCCATCAGAATCACCAGGAATACAAAATCCCACTTATAGGTTCATATGTTCATAGGTAGGTACTAGGCTATCAGCCCATGGGCCTAAGTAAGCCTAGCCAACAAGGTTCCCTGGCTTACACCACCCTTTCTGTGCCACTGTCAAGCAGAGCCACAGAAGTGATCCCTGGGGTGTATTTCCTATTTATTTATTTATTTATTTCCAATTTGATGACCGGGGAGGTCCACTGGGCTCAAACAGCCTTGTTTTAGTGGAGGCCCGGGGTGAAAGGCTCCAATAATACACAGTACAAGCTCCATAATATGAAGTACAATACATAGTGAAAACAGAAACAAACTAAGCAAATACAAAATAGCAAAAACTAAACAAAAGTTAAACAGCAGCTTGGAGAAGGATGTAAAGCATATTTACATGTTTAGTGGTTGAGAACAGTAGTACAAGTTTAAATTAATACAGAGGTTTAAATCATCTGAGAATGATATAGAAGTAACATTAGCATGAATGAGTTCTTTATGCATGAATATTAGCATGAGTTAAATTAATACAGAGGTTTAAATCCTCTGAGAGTGGTATAGAGGTAGCATTAGCATGAAGGCAGTACATAGGGTTAATCAATAGTGTGTAAGGAAGAACAAACTTTGTGTGTTATAAAGTATTTATGTATTAAGCAGGTTAGGTAGGTGGAGTGCAACTGCAATTTCCCTTCCACTCATCAAGATTTTTCTTGAAGAGTGCTAATGAGGAACTTTGCTTGACATAGATGGGTAGCTTGATCCAGAGTATGGAAAGTCTCTGGAACAGGAATCTCTCCCTCCAGCATGTCCTGTTTATTGTGGTGATAAGGTTTAGGTCCCTAGAGGGTGTAGCTCGGTGGAATTGGGATTTATTTAGGTGTAGCATGTCCAACAGCTCTGGGTTTGACATAGCTTTATATGTTAGGCAGAGATCACCTCGGAGTAGGCGATATGCTACGGAGTAAAGCTGGAGTTGTTTCAGACAGTCAATGTAGGGCATCTGTTTGAGGCCAGTAATCCTTTTTGTGAGGTACTTCTGTGGCCTTTCCAGCTACTGCAGATGTCTTGTGAGGTACATTCCAAAAGGGGTATTGTACTCTATTGAAATCACAGGAGTTGCAAGCTTTCAGTGTCCCTTTCAGTTTAGTGTAAGAAAGTTTGGGACTCACTTGGGCCAAAAGTTATTAACAGACACAGTAAGTGTGGAGAAATCAAATTGGTCTTAGCTGTGAAGTGAATTCCTTGTCATGGCTTGTAGCCACTTTGCCTTGACTACCATACCACAACTATCACTGTTTCTTCTGAATGCTGCACATTTCACGTTGCTATTTCAGTAAGGTCAAACTGACAAGGTTGTCACCTCAGACCAACAAAAAAGCTGGTAGACTGTGATATACAGCTGCCTTTTTACAAAAAGAAAATCTGATAATTATGATATATAGCTGCTACTTCCTTCTAAACTCGATTCTACTGAGACCCTCTGCCTTTTACTTGCTTGCCACATTGGTATTACTATAAACTGTCAAGTAATATGAAATAAACTGGTTAAAGTCTTAACCAGTTAAAAAAAAATAATAGTTACAAGAGTTTTTGCATGGGGAAAGACTTAAGCATCCACACCTTACTTAAATATACAAATGTCACAAATACACAACTGCAGAAAAAAATTGAAAAGGCCAAAAAATGTTGAAACATTGCTTGTATACCAATACAAACCATGCTGACAGTGATTGGTAATGGGAAATAATAATCAATGGCTTGCAATGCATGGAAATATACTCAAAGTGTATTTATCCATATTACACTGAACCAAGAGGAAGGAAGTCTATTTAAAAATTGGTTTAACCCTGGCATTAACATTTTATCTACTCCATTTGAAGACCTGGGTGTAAGCACTGTTTTATTACTATCCGCTGTACCACCTTGCGCTATTTAAATTGCACAATGTGTTTTCTCTATTATGCCTTCTCTGTACAAAAATGCTTATGCTTGCTATAACCTCTGCAGAAGAGCAGAACATCTATATTTTGAGATAAATTTTACATCAATTAGCAACTGACAGGGAATTTGTCCAGACTAAAAGTGCAATTTGCAGCAGCAACCAGAAAATAAGAGAGCTTTATTTGTTCACTAAATACTAGCACTAATGTCTAGCAAAAAGAATGCAATGCACTGGTACTATGATGAGCTTACTAAGTGAAATTTGTGAGATTCAAAAATCCAAAACAAGTGACTTGTGTAACCAAAACATATATATATATATATATATATATATATATATATAGTGGATATAAAAAGTGTACACACTCCTGTTAAAATGCCAGGTTTTTGTGATACAAAAAAATGAGACCACAATAAATCATTTCAGAACTTTTCCCACCTTTAATGCGACCTATAACCTGCACAATTCAATTGAAAAACAAATCTGTTAGGAGAAAAAATATAAAAAATACAGAACATACAATAAGCTGGTTGCATAAGTGTGCACACCCTTAAACTAATACTTTGTTGAAGCACCTTTTGCTTTAATTACAACATTCAGTCTTCTTGGGTAGGGTCTATCAGCATGGCACATCTTGACTTGGCAATATTTGCCCACTCTTCCTTCCAAAAGCGCTCCAAATCTGTCAGATTGTGAGGGCATCTCTTGTGCACAGCACTCTTCAGGTCACCCCACAGATTTTATATTGGATTTAGTTCTGGGCTCTGGCTGGGTCATTCTAAAACTTTAATTTTCTTCTGGTAAAGCCATTCTTTTATTGATTTGGATGCATGCTTGGGGTCATTGTCATGTTGAAAGGTGAAATTCCTAATCTTCAGCTTTCTAGCAGATGCCTGAAGGTTTTGGGCCAACAGTAACTGGTATTTGGAACTGTTCATAATTCCCTCCACCTTGACTAAAGCCCCAGTTCCAGCTGAATAAACGTAACCCCAAAGCATGATACTGCCACCACCATGCTTCACCATGGGGATGGTGTTCTTTTGGTGATGCAAAGTGTTGTTTTTGTGCCAAACATACCTTGTGAAATTGTGGCCGAAAAGTTCAACCTTGGTCTCATCAGACCATAACACATTTTCCCACATGCTTTTGGGAGATTTGATGTATTGTTTTGCAAATTTTAGCTGGGCCTGGATGTTTTTCTGTGTAAGAAAAGGCTTTCATCTTGCAACCCTACCCCATAGGCCAGACATATGGAGAATACGGGAGATTGTTGTCATATGTACTACACAACCAGTATTTGCCAGAAATTCCTGCAGCTCCTTCAGTGTTGCTATAGGTCTCTTGGCAGCCGTCCTGACCAGTTTTCATCTTGTCTTTTC
Organism: Protopterus annectens; assembly: GCF_019279795.1. NCBI lineage: Eukaryota > Metazoa > Chordata > Ceratodontiformes > Protopteridae > Protopterus > Protopterus annectens. The sequence continues at coordinate 658,201,068 of NC_056730.1, forward strand.
ATCAATTTTGGAGGGACGTCCAGTTCTTTGCAACGTCACTGTTGTCCCATATTTTCTCCACTTTTTGATGACTGTCTTCACCGTGTTCCATGGAATATCTAATGCTGAGGACATTTTTTTGTACCCTTCTCCTGACTGATACGTTTCAACAATGAGATCCCTTTGATGCTTTGTAAGCTCTCTGTGAACCATGGCTTTTGCTGTAGCAGGCAACTGAGTAAATGTCAGGAAAATCCAACTAGGACAGCTGAACTTTATTTTGGGTTAATTAGAGTCTCTTTAATTGATACCAGGTGTGTACCCAAGAAGATTGAATGCTGTAAATAAAGCAAAAGGTGCTTCAACAAAGTATTAGTTTAAGGGTGTGCACACTTATGCAACCAGCTTATTGTACGTTTTTTATTTTTTATATTTTTCCCCTAACAGATTTGTTTGTTTTTTCAATTGAATTGTACAGGTTATAAGCAACATTAAAGGTGGGAAAAGTTTTGAAATGATTTATTGTGGTCTCATTTTTTATATAAAACAAAACTGGCATTTTAACAGGGATGTGTACACTTTTATATCCACTGTATATATGTGTGAGTGTATGATGTATGACAGATGTTCGAAGTATCAGAATTTTGAACACCTGTCATACCACTAAAACAGTTCAAATCACAAAAATTCGAAAGAACACAAAATCTATTTTTTTAGGGGTTAAGCCCTCTAGACCCCAACATCCTCTGTTAATTATACATACCAATGCCAAGATCACACTACAGTGGGTAAAGGGCAATTCCCCAATTCCAATTGTACCACAATATTGCACTGAAAAGAAAACACAAACAAAAAAAAATGCCGATACATGTGATCAACTGATTTTTGATCAGCTGTACTGGCTTTTTTTCTGTTCGGAAACTTGCCGCTTCGATGGGTTGAAGAGAACCCATATATGAATATATATGTAGCAATACTAAACATTATACAGAATTTACTGCAAGTTCAAGACGGGAGAATTGTAAATAGTATTACAGGATTAAAACTGAAAGGAAGCAAACAAAGATCTCATTTTCAAAGAGCATATTAAAAGGATTTGGACAGACTTCTTACAATGCAGGAGAATGGATGTGTGATGATAAGCAGACAGTGAATGGTGACCTTTGGAATCTTGGACCCAAGATGAATCAAGGAATTCGGCTTGAGACTGATTCAGAGTTCCTTTCAAATGATTTGATGCAGCAATGTTACAACTATGACATTAACCAGGGGACCCTAATTTGCAATAGCAGCATGGCCCATCTTGTTTTGGGTTGTTTTTTTCCCCATTTATTCAAAAACCAAGCTTTCCAAACACTTATAGATAGTTTTTGTCCAGATGTTGTCAGCATGGTTTAACTGCCAAACACTTGAAGCTGAAGTTCCACTAATGTTCTTTTTGGTCTAAACGGCAAATTTCTTCCACTAAAAATATTCCAAATGTAGAGAAACATTTACAGGCCAAAGGACCTACTCTAGTATGCAGGAACCACCCCTACATTCCTTTATTAATTGGTGCATCCAGTAAATTAGTTTCTTTTTTTTAAGGCAATAAAGGATGCCAACATCATTAAACTTGAGTCTCTCTCCACAGAGACCCACAGTTAGTAAGAACCTTCCTACCAAGTTTAACCTAGTACTTTGTTTGAACTCACCCCTCCTGATCTCCCACTTAAAGAAGATGAGTGATCCTGCCTAAGCAAAGGTGTCTGTTTCAAACCCACAATCAATTTTATGTGATAAACCAAAGGCCCAGGTTACTCTGTAGCTTATATACTGGAATTTAGGAATTCACCTTGCAGTCCACTTTTTCAAACGAGACAACTCTTCTGCAGATGGCAGTGAAAAACTATAACAAGAATCAACATCATTCCTCAGGGAAATGCTTGGTCCTGCTTCCACAGCAATTTATTTTTGTTGACTATATAATAGCCAATGTATACAGCTGTATACATGGTGATGTACTTCATGAGATGCAATGGTTCCTAATACCAGATTAAGCCACCTTCCTTCTGGAAACATTTATCTTCAAAATTCTTAAATCAGGATACTGCCCTCATCTCAAAAGGAAATCACCTCTGAGAAACCAAAAACTACACCCATAGGAACAGTCAAGTTATTGCTCTTACCCTTTCAAGACCCAAATTCAAAATAGCCATAGCTGAAAAGCCTTCTCTAGAGCAGGGCCTGGTGGAACCATCTTTCAAATAATATTAAGGGTCTTAATACAGTAGAAGCATTTAAAACATCATTAAAATCATACCTACTTGAGGAAGCCAAATGCTCATGCTTTCATGATACTGGTTAATGAGCAGGTCCTCACTGAAATCCTATATAGTTAATATTCTATATAACTAACCTTATTTTTCCTATGTATAAGAAAAATATCCTAAGTAATGTATATATTTCCTTTCTTGTTTGCAATGTTTTGTATACTGTTTCTTTCATGATACATTCATTTTATTATATTACTATTAACTACTGTAAACCTTGTAACATTGTTCCCGTATTGTGGCTGAAAAGGGTCAACTGACCAGCCCACCTACCCAATCAAGAAATTGAAATAAATAAATACATGAAAAGACAGTGCATATTTCAATTTCTATTGCAGAAAGTATAATTCATACTCAGCAAGTGATTTCTGGTGTTAATTCACTAAACAGCCACCTGTTGATCTGTGGAGATTGCCGTGGCTCAGTCTTGGCTCCTTTACTGTTGGTGGTATACATGCTGCCACGACATCAGGCCATTTCTGACAGAGGTATTAACTACTAGTGCTGCAGTGATGACATCCATCTCTAACTTTCACCTTCTCAGGTACCTGTGTAGGATTTTACTTGTCTCAAAAACTGCTTGGATGCCATCCTTCACTACTCTCAGAGACTGCTTAGATTCCACCCTCTAGTGGATAACTCCTAGTCAACACAAGCTCCGCCCAGCACAGGGAGATACCATGTTGGTACATACTACCATCCTTCACATGTTGTGCCCCCTTTTTATCTTTTTCATTGAGAGAATTCATATGAAATTTAACTCTGCTACATGATATGACGGTGTTATCCCTGATAGTAAGCCATTGCTTAAAGACCAAATACCAGCTGTAATCAAGACATTGACTTTTATCTAAAAAAGCATTGTCCAGATCATGTACCTTATGCCATCTGTGAACCTTGTAATGGTAATTAATGCTGTTGTGTCCTTTATCATAGATTAGTGTATTAATCTATACTTAAAGCTATGGAGAGGATCATAATGGAGCTCATAAACAAAGATATAGGGGACTTGCAGACATTGGACCTGACCCAGTTTGGCTTCATCAAGGGCAGATCATGCCTTTTGAACTTGGTCGACTTCTTCGAAACAGTCACCAAGGCCATTGATGAGGGAAAGGCAGTCCATACAGCCTACCTTGACCTTGCAAAGGCCTTCGACACAATACCCCACTCGGGTATTGTAGAAAAACTTACCAGCTTAAATGTAAACCCATATGTCACAAGATGGGTTGCAAACTGGCTTAAGGACAGAACCCACAGGGTTAGAGTTGCTGGCGCTATGTCAGACTCCAAGCCAGTCACAAGCGGTGTCCCACAGGGCTCGGTCCTTGGCCCCCTATTGTTCGGCATCTACTTCTCAGAAGTACAGGCCAACATGGGAGGACTTTGGCTGACAAAGTTTGCAGACGACTGCAAACTGGGCGCCATAGTGGAAAGTGCATCGGACACAGATATCCTTCAGAAGGGACTCACGGAAACAGATAGCTGGTGCCAGAGCCATGGCCTGAAGTTAAACGCCAAAAATGTATAGTCATACCCTTGGGAAAAACAAGGTAACCCCAAGCTACCATATAGGCGGCAATCCACTAAGCACAGAAGAGGTTATCAGGGACCTGGGGACCCAGGTTGACAGTGGCCTTTCTTTTGACACTCACATTGCTAAAGTGGTTAGAAAGACCTTCTACATTGCCCACCTGATCATGAAGGATTCACATCCAGATCTAGTGAGGTCATTGTTCCCCTGTACTCTTCACTTATCAGACCAATGATCGAGTACAATGCCCCATTCGGGATGTATTGCACCCGACATCTGCAGCAATTGGAGAGACCCCAAAAGTTCCTCACCAAAAGGATAAAGGGACTCAAAATCTGTCATATGCTGCCAGATTGAAGAAACTCCAGCTCTATTCAGTTGCATACCGTCTGCTCAGAGGTGACATGTGCCTGACATACAAGGCCATGTCCAACCCAGAATTAATGGACATGCTCCACCTCAAAAAATCCAAATCCACCAAAACCACTAGAGCAAGCGACTTAAACCTTAGCACGGATATAAATAGGACATGCTGGAGGGATAGATTTATCACTCAGAGCCTCCCTATGCTGTGGAATAAAATCCCGGTCCATGTGAGGCAGAGCACCTCGCTGGCTCTGTTCAGGAGAAATCTTGACCTGTGGATGGGAGATCGTAGGTTTATCCCGGGAATCATCTCTGTGTCACTGCTGGACAGAGGCACAACAAACTAATGGGCACAGTATTTTTTCATATAAGGGGTGGCGTAAGCCACAAAAATTTGGGCTAGGCTTATAAATGCCTTAGGGCAGATAGCCTAGTATAAACCTATGAACCTATGAACCTATGATATTTTTTGATGGCTGCCTGTCATATACACAAAGGATGCAGGTTGTGATGTGAATCACTTGTGCTAAAGGTTGCAGCAGACAGCACAGTCATTGCTAAGAAATCACAGGAGTATATACCGCAGCCCATTTCTAGGAGCTGAGTGCCTTGTCCTGGCTTGTAGTTGATTCCTTCTGGCTACCAGATGATAAGTGACCATCTCCATTTCCTAACAGTTTTCCCTAAAGGTATGTGCAGACGGTGGAGGGACAGGCCTACTCCTGTGTGTATATTCACGTCTGCACATGATCTTGTCAGGAGAGACAATTTTTGCATAGACTGTACAGATAGGAACCCAGAAGGCAAGGATGACACTGGAGGCACTGGAAGTTATTCAAGAATGGATAAAATAAAGTAAAAAGAGAGACTACACATAAAGGACAAGACAGAATACTAGAAACAGGAAAAACATAAGAAAAAAAATTAAATAAAACATATGGAAGAAAGGAGGGAGAGTGTAAGCAGAAAAAAAAGAAGACTTGGGAAAATAGAGAGCATAGAATACTCGATGAACATTAGATTCGGGAAGCCTCCGTGTAAGAGTTATAACTCTTACACGGAGGCTGCAGTGAAACTGTGTGATGTCAGCATGTCATGCATATGCATGAGGTGCATGAGGCATGCTGAATCACACTAGTAACTCTTACACGGTCCGTGTAAGAGAGTAGGGGGCGTGTCTGTAGGCTAAGCCCTGCAAGCGGACACGCCCCCGGAAGACTAGAATGGCTGAAAGTAAACAGCCACGAGAGGCCATGGAAATGTGAATAAACACACTACACAACACATGCCCCGATAGACCATCAGTGTATAAAGTGAAGAGATGTTATAAAATTAAATTAAAACCTTTTTTTTTAAACCCCGTAAATGTTTGCTACTGTGTGCACTCGTGTGCGCGGGTGTGCTACTAAGCGCAATTGCAGTTAGCAGTCAGTGGAAAAGGATATAAGAACTAAATATGCAAAGTAAGCCAAGAAGTAATAGCTTAGCGGTAGAGTTGCTGGCCTAAGAGTAGGCAGGCAGGGTTCGAGCCCCCACAACAACTTTTTATTTTGTAAATAAGCGAGAAAGCCCCCTGACAGTATTGTACAAATGTAAATGTATTCCCTTTTGTAAAATGGAATGAAATAGAGCATATATTCCGAAGTAACACAATAATAAAAATAGTCAGAAATGTACTGATAGCTAAGCTGCTGTGAGACGGAATGCCCGTAGCTGAGTAGTGTTTAAATAGCTGCAAACTGTATGCTCGTTGCTACGCACCGGTTTAATAGGCTGAAACCGTTTGCAACTAGCTGTGCTTAGCTGAACATGTGTGTCACTAGCCAATTAAGGTTTATCCCAGCGCACACCGTTTGCGCGTCGCTCCCACAAGCTAACTGCCAGTGCGCATGCGTTACCTCCGGCAAACGGCGCAGACCTGGTTTTAAATGCTTAAAAGTGCTTTTGGCAAGTTTGATTGACAGGTCCTCAACTCATTTCTGTCAGGAAAATCAAAAGTCAGTTGCCAGAGTCGAACCCAGGATACCATGCACTAGAGTCAAGGTACTTCACCACTAAGCCATGACAGCAATACCATGACATGCAGAAATAGCATATATATGGGATAAAATCCAGACTGGAGCATGAGAAAGCATTTTCAGTGAAGTAGATACAATTCCAAAACGGCCAATCAGAGAAATGTGCGGGAAAAGCGGCATATATAAGCCCCATAGGCGGGAATACACAGCAGAAACGATTGTAGAACAGACCTGCAGTCAGAATGAGTGGAGTAGGTGAGGGACGTTGCTTTCGAGCACAGCGTTGGGGCGTTGAGGAGTCCAGATACATGGTCTGGCTCCTTGTCCATCATCACGAGGCCCAACTCATGCAGGGCCAGGTCTCATGGGGAGCGTATAGGGCAGAGGCATGGGACCAGTTGGCTCGTGATCTGACCAGTGCTACTGGCATTCCACGCACTGGTGAGCAGGTCCGTCACCACCATGCGGACCTGAAGCGGCATAAGGAAGACCAGTTGTCCAAATGGATCCAGGAGGCCCGGATATGCCCAACGCCCCACTACTGAGTAAGTTACATTTTGCTTATGTATGTAAGGATTTCAACTGGCCGATACCATGGAGATGTGTAGTCCAATATTACTTCTTTCGTATTACAGCTGCAGGTGTCCGCTCTGTGAATCGCGAGATGTATGGCCGTAGGCTGGTGCGGCTGCACCACCATGCAGGTTAGTAACCCCAGCCATTACTTGTAAATAAATATTGTACTGTAGCATGTATCAGAACACTGCAGTGTATTGATTAAAAGTAATATAATGTGCAAGAAGGAATTGTAAGTCTGAAGGTATGGCTGCAACAAGTTCATCAGTATGCAAGTGTAACTGGAAATATAATTGATAGAATTAAACAGTGCTGTAATACAGATGTCCCACCATGAATTAAATATAGTGTAACCTGCAGTAGTCCCAAGAGTACAGCTTTAGAATCCGAGGTAGTCATATGTGAGATATATCCCCTGTTGAAATGCTGAATCATGACAGAAGTGAGGCTGTTGGAAAGTGTTTGAATCACCACCAGTCTAACATGTGAACAAAGCCTAGAAGTACCAACCTGAACTGTGAAGTTGCAGGATGTGTGAGAGTGACAGAAAGGGTCATGTATGAATAAATAAAGTAGTAATAACCCCTGAATATAGTAGCCCCAGTGTGTTTCTACAGAACTAAATGCATGTGGGAAGTACAACTTAATATCCCAAACTGATTTCAGTGTGTCAGAATCTGGAATGTCTAGGCCAAATGCTGTATATGGTGATCACAGTAAACAATTTGCAGATAGAATGAATGATTATCTGACAGACTAAACAGCCATAGTTGTCCCCTGTCCTGTCATCAAAGTGTAGCAGGATGATGTATCTGATCAAATTCAAAATAAGTAGGATAGTGATGTATTTGTAACAGGTGTAGCTTGACAGTCAAATAAAATTTATTTTGAAACATCAGCCTCAACTTAATTGTGTACCTTATACAAATGTAAATCAATGTGTAACATATGAATGTGTCATCACTTTCTATCTCCGCCCAACCCTATAATTCCATATAACAACACCCACTAAATAATGGTATGTGAACATTTCATTAATCATGGACATTTGTCCGTTTCAAAAATATATGCATGTCTGTTCGTGCATGTGCCCTGTTCATACCTGCAAATCTGATGGCCTGTTGCCATTAATCAACCCTGCATGTTGTTTGACTGTGTATTTCTGTTCAAATAATGCATGTAATATTGATATGCCCTTGTTCAATGGTGTTAATATCTGGGTGTTTGTTTGATGGGAATACCAATGCATGCTGTTACAACTAATCTGAATGGAATAAAATGCCACTAACCCAAACTAACATAACAACTCACAAACCTAGAACGCTTGGGAAGGCGGGTCCCAGCGGACCCACCTCTCCCACCTCAGCTGGCGCCTGCACCTGGCACTAGTGCCCAGGCCGGACCCCCCTCCAGTGGCCCTGTGCCACCTTCGGGTGGAAGCGATGCAGGGGATGGGGCCGGTCCCCCCTCTGCAAGTGTGGCCGGAGGGGTTCGTCCACTCACCCTCCACGGTGTCCAGTCTGTGGTGCGAAGGGAGATCCAAGACACTGTACTTGGGCCCCTACGCCAGCTTGAGGCTCGTGTGGCACAGCTAACGGCCCCGGCCGTTGCCCTGCCTACACAGCCCCCAGCACAGCCCCGTCCTGGGCTGTGAAGGAACAGTGGCAACTGCCTATGGGTGGGGATATCAGTTCCACTGTTGCCATCTGTGGGCTCATGCATCTTGGAAATCCCAACCTCCGTCCCGTCAATTGTGTAACCCCCGTGTGTCATACACCGCCCTGTATCGTCTTGTCTGTCTTGTCTGTTAACCTACCCAACCTACCTCCCCAGCTATACCGACTTCCTTCACCTGACATACCACTCTCACCTGAAAAAAAAAAAAAAAAAGGGCACTCTGTACCCACAAAAAAATTACGCCCCATACATAGCTGTCCATGTCGCACACATGTCTGCTTGACATTGAAACAGTTAATTACAATTGGCTCTACAACAAATATTAATGTTGTCCTGACACCTCTCTCAGGGGTGAAAGGTTTCCAATGTCTCACCAAAATACATGGAAATGCACAGCTGTTGCTGCCAAAGACATGGGCATCTATGGGCCTTACCTATATCCCTCCTGCAAATCCCACGCTTGTTTCCCTACTGTCTTACCCTCTTTGTGACCCCTTTTCACCACTTTCCTGTCACCCCTTTTTCTTTTCTTTCAAAGAAATTAGCGGGTGTCTTGTGTTATGAGCTCACCGCCAGTCTTGCGTGAGCTCAGCAAAGCAGCGCCAGACCTGGTTTAAAGTGCTTAAAAGTGCCTTTATGGCACTTTGATTGACAGGTCCTGTACTCAGTTTGAAAGTTTGCTAAGAAAAATAAATTCCCACTGTCAGTCTCGAACCCAGGACCTTGGTAACATTAGTCTGTATGACCTACCACTAAACCATGCCTGCTTTACAAGAACACAGTGCTAAAATAAATATAACATGTAATAGTAGGAATCAGTATAAAGGCAATATAGGAGATGTACTATCTAAAGCATGTCAGGTAGAGTTTTAATGGCCAAATTACTGGATTCCCATACTAGTTCAGTGTGAACAGAAACAGCCCTGCTACCTGTTAGCTTGTACATAGTAACGTAAGGTAATGTACATATGTGAAGGTATGTTTATCTACACATACATATATATAAATATATATTAATACATATGAAATATAGTTGTAGGTCTCAGTAGCCATACACACTCACTACAGGAAACAGTGAAGATATATGCAGCAACCAGAATCTGCAACACAGCCTGGCTCCTGTGATACCTACTAAGCCCTTTAACTGCTTAAAGGTGCCTCCAGCACTTTGATTGATAGGCCCTATACTCAACTCAAAAGCAGAATATGAGCATACTAGTAGGCCCTACCACAAGACCATTGTAACACTAGTCTGTATGACCTACCACTAAGCCATGACTCTCATACAGGAATATAGTGCTAAATAAGTGGAACATGTAATAGTAGGAATGAAGATAAAGGCAATATAGTATGTCTACTACCCAAAGCATGTCATGCAGACTTTTATAGTCCCAATTACTGGGTTCCCATACTAGTGTAGTGTTAACAGAAACAGCCCTGCTAATTGTTAGCTTGTACCCAATAATGTCAGCTAATGTACATATATGAAAGTATGTATATGTACACAGATATATATATATTTATATAGCAATACATATGACATATAGTTGTAGGTGTCAGTATGCATACACACTCACTATAGGGAACAGGCAAGATAAATGCAGCAACCTGAATCTACAACACAACATGAAGCATGGTAGATGTACTAACCTTCACACTCACAAAACACTGTCAACAGCATACCAGCATGGTCCATGCCCTACAATCTGAAAGGGCAACGCCTATCTCACATACCCTTTTATAGCAGTGTCCTGAAATCACAGTGAGACATGCAATCAGTACACACCCAGCTGCATGCAATTAGCAAATGCTGCCTTACAATTGCTGCAGAGGCCATCACATGGACCTATGCAGATACCTACAAAAGCATTGAGTTCCCACACTACACTCACGCAATACATTCATTGCACAAACACTACGGATAAAGAGAGAGAGAGAGAGACAGAGAAAACAACCAAACAACCAAACAAATATTAGGACTGCCAGCAGCAAAATCAGCAGCAAGCAGCAAGGAGCAAGCAGCAAGCAGCACCACTGGCACAGCAACAGCTGCCACAAACACAGGTAATGCAAAGTAGCAGGTTAATCCTGTGTATACTGTGACACCTCCAAATGTATCATAGTTCACTATCTATAGGTATGTCCATGAGATAGGTTGTGTGTAGATAGTCATGAAATATAAACATATGTAATATTGTTGTACATGTGGGCCATAACTAACACTTCCATAGCTTAGAACACAAGGCCAGTTGTGCATATGATGCAGTAGTTCCCAGGGTCAGTAGAGGTTCCTCCTCATTGGTGTGGGACCACTGTGTATGTATGGCACTGTTCAGGTACATATCCTGTAGTATGGCCAGGGATTAATATCAGTCTGTCATGTGGTGCTATGTCCTCCAGGGGTGAATGTAGCACACATCCAGGGATACCATTTCGTAACAGTGATGATATGTGTTCTGCAATGATGAGGGTGGCTCTCACCTGGACATGTGAGAGGATAGGGAGGTTGCAGTCATCTGGGATAACTAATAACACGTGTGTGTAGGACAATGGGGGGTACCTGCACCTAAACTGTCTGCAACAATGTTGGCAATATCTGTGCATTTGGTGAATGTGAAGCATCTTAACACTGCAGACAACAGATGCCTTCCCATCATGTGAATCTGCCCTGTGCTGCAGTAGCCTCCTACTATTGTTATACAATATGCCTGTATCTGTAGTCCACTGGACAGGATTAATAAGTGGTGTGCAGTTGTTCTGGGTTAGATAACTGTGTGCACAGTACATGCAGTATGTGAGATGTCTGTGGTAAGCATATGCAAAGGTGCTGGCGGTGTGTGTTGTGGCTTCCACTGGCCCAGTGGGCTGCATGGATAGCATCACTGTCATAACTACTGAATAACTGTGTAATAACATGCATACATAGCAAGGTAGTGTACTGTGCTTGTGGTGTTGTTCAGATATGTATATCCAGGCTGAGTAATGTGTGTCCACATCACAGGGTTGGATGGCAGCACACATCCAGTATGTATGGATGAACACCCAGAATGTGTCAGGCGTGTCACCTGTGCAGGCGTATCTGGCCATTACCTGTGCATCCCCACAACACACACACATGCAACATATGGCAGAAGTACTATAGCAGTACACACATGTTCATAGGTTCATACTAGGCTATCTGCCCGAGGGCATTTACAAGCCTAGCCCATCGTTTTGTGGCTTACGCCACCCCTTTAGTATGGGGAACCATACCCATTATTTTGCTGTGCCTCTGTCGAGCAGTGACACTGAGGTAATCCCTGGGGTATATCTGCGATCTCCCATCCATTGGTCAAGATTTCTCTTGAACAAGGCCAGCGAGGTGCTCTGCCTCACATATACCGTGATTTTGTTCCACAGCATAGGGAGTCTTTGGGTGATGAATCTATCCCTCCAGCATGTCCTATTAATAGCCGTGTCGAGGTTTAAGTCTCCTGCCCTTGTGGCTCTGATGGATCTAGATTTTTTTAGGTGAAGCATATTCATCAAATCTGGGTTTGACATGGCCATGTATGTTGGGCAAAGGTCACCTCTGAGCAAGCGGTAAGCGACCGAATAGAACATACATGGACATGCTGGAGGGGCAAATTCCTAACTGAGAGGCTCCCTTCACTCTGTAATGAGCTCGAACAGTTGAGAATGAACAGTTCATAGGTTCATACTAGGCTATTTGCCCTAAGGCATTGGTAAGCCTAGTAGAATGTGTTTGTCTTTTGCCACCCAATCACAAGTTATGCTGCTATGCCCTTGTCTGACTTTAGTATACTGTGCCTCTGTCTAACAGCGACATAGAAGTGATACCTGGGGTACAACTATGATCTCCATCCACTCATCCAGATTCCTATGTAAGAGAGTCAATGAGGGACTCTGCCTAACCAGTAGTGTGAGCTCATTACAGAGTGAAGGGAGCCTCTCGGTTAGGAATATGCCCCTCCAGCATGTCCATGCATGTCAATGCTGAGGTCCAGCTCTCCTGAGCATGTGGCTGTATGGGACTCTGATTGCCTGAGGTGCATCACGTTCATTACTGCTAGGTAGGACATGGCTGTATATGGCATGCACAGATTGCCTCTGAACAGGCAGTATGCCACTGAGTCCAGCTGGATTCACTTTACCTGGGCAGCATATGACATCTGTGTGAGCCATTGCATCCCCTTGATGATGTACTGTTGTCCTGTACCAGTTGCTGTAGGTGTCTGGTTAGGTACATCCCAAAAGGTGCATTATGCAATTATAGGCCTGATGATGGATGAGTACAGAGGCACAATGACCTCCCTGCCATACATGTGAATCAGTCATGATTAGCTGGGCTATATAACATGTCTGTCAATCCACGTTGGCCATGTGGTAGACAAATGACAGACTGCTACCATGTTTCTTCCCCAGGTCCCCAACTACGTCTTCTGTACTCAATGGCCTAACACCTATGTTGTACTGTGCCACCAATGTGGAGGCGTGGGAATCTGCATTGAATACTGATACTCCCCTCCCTTGTTCAAGTGTTGTGGCCGACAAGAATGGTAACAGCTATAACATGGTAGTACTGGTGTGCTCCTGTGAAACCTGAAACAGGTTCATGTTACTGCACAGATATCGATGTCCAGAATGCTAGGTAGGGTTTTGGGTGCGTGCATCCTTGGGTCTAGGCGTCCAGTGTTGAGTAGCATCACTCTTACTTCCTCATACTTTGTGATACAAACGGATGTGGGTTTGCCTTATGAGCCTTGCCTAATACAGGCACTATGGGTGTAGCAGGAGGCTCCGCCAAATGTCAATAGGACTGTGGTGACAGGTGCAAGCTGTCCCTAGCAAAGCATACCACCCCAAGATGGCAGGCATTGGCACACCTGTGAATGACACCAGTATGTCAGTCAATTGTTGGAACGGATCATCGTGCCTTGATATTGTGGCATTGTTCTAGGTGAGGGTAGGATGCTACTCAAGGTCAGGGTCAAACTGTCTTGGGCTACGTGCTCAGAGAGCTCTGTAATGTCTCATGTCATGTAGTCCAGGCAGGAATGTGTCAGGCCATTCACAGCAGCATGGACATTGACTGAGTCATACCTGTACCTGCCTTGGGGTTACCTGACTGTTTGTGTTATGTGGCAGGTCATAGTGCCTGACAGGCTGCACACCGTGACCCTCACCTCGTTAAGCCTGGTGAACATGATGTGAGTGTGCCTGATGATAGAGGCACCTAGTACAGGTGTATGAGGTGTGTTGTTAACTGTTAATGGCTGTGAGTGTTCAGCACATTGGCTTTGTGTGATATGTGTTGCACATGTTCGTTTATGTGGTAGTGGTTGCCTGGATGTCTGCTTAGGAGGTCTCTGCTGCATAGGCAGAGCTGTGGTCTGAGCCTACAAGTATGATCATGTGTGATCATGTGTTAGGTCCGCTGTTGTGGTAGGTCTACGTGAGACTGGAAGTGTAGTGAGTGATCCCCTTTGCCACGTGACTGGTTATGGCGGTATTGAGTAGACAGAGCCTAGCCTCCAGTCTGGTATATGGTTGCATCACTCACATGAGTTTGAATTTGTTGTTAGGAGGAGGGGTTGTCTGTGTACATGCATCTGTTCTAACATTGTCTCTGGAGTACCACACTCACCAGCTGGACTGGGGAGGGAACTGACAACTGACCTCTGGACATGCTAGAATACTATTGTGAACTCTGTAATCACTAATGATTGAAAACAAGGTCCAGTGGGGATTGAGGGTGTACTGACATTACCTACAACTGCTGACTGATATAAAAGCGTCAGTGAGCAAATGCCAGGTAACCTAAGTGCAATGTGTCACAATGAAGTAAATGCAACAATGACAAGCAGTCACTTGCTGTCATGTGTAACATGGAAGTACGTACAGTAAGCAATGCAGATAACAGTAGTGAGTCACAGATGTGTTGAGAAGATGTGTACTATGTGGAAGTAGCATACCAGTGAAATAACAAGCTAACAGATAACAAGCATATAAACAAAGGTAGATGCAGGAGGCCTGGATGTAGTGTTTGCTACAACAAACAAGGTGTAGCAATGTCAGTAAGATACAGCTCAGATATGCAGGCACTATAAACCTGAAACCAGATGTCCCCAGCTATGAATGGCAGAGTACAGCCTATTGTCACACATGAGTGCAGACCACAAACCTCGTTAATGTTAAATAACTGGCCTGAAGGCCAACTGCCCATACCAGAAGTAATACACTTGTACACTGGGCCCACAATCAGCAGTTCCCAACTTCAATGGATGAAAGATATGTGTCCTGCCACCACAGTGCTTGCCACCAACCTCCCTAATGTAAAACAACTGGTCTGAAGGCCAAGTACTTAGTACAAATGACATAGAATGATAGCTACACTGTAATCAGGTTTTAACCAATCAGTAATAAGTAGAAGTTAACACTCCCTGTATAGAATGTGTACCATGTATTGTTGAGATACTATGCTGATAACCTGTTTGTGTACCTTTCCAGATAGACATGGCACCTAAAGGAATCCTGCCTACTCTGCTGCAGAGGATGGCGTGATCCACCAGAGCCTGGTGCGTGACTATGCCATCCTGTTCTCACGCACCACCCAGAATCAGCAGGAGAGGTCTGCACTGTGGCAAAACCTTGTTAGCAGGATAAATGATGTTGGCATGCATGATAGGACATATGAGCAGGTGAGACATCACTGCAGTGATTTGATAAGAAATGTCCGCCAGCGTGCTGCAGATATCCGCAGGCAACAGGCTGCCACAGGTGGGGTGGCCACACACCCCCCCCTCACCAGACAGGAGGGGCTACTGCTAAGTGTTGTGGATCCAGCCCCAGAACAACAGCAACCATCATGCATCCTGATGGAGGTTGGATCCACACAGCAGCAAGACAGCGGCGTGCAGGTAAGATGCCATATTCATTTATTGTTATTACTTTTACATTTGTTGACCCAGATAGTCTAGCTGGATATAAGTTCATTTTCAGTAGAGGCCTGTGGAGAAAAGCTCCACACATAACGTAATAAAGGCAGACAGACAAGTTGTCAATACAGACAGCCAACATAATAGAATTGTACACCAGCCTGTTAATTAAATCAACATACATGTAAGGAAGTCAAACAGTTTAGAGTCATAGACAATGTACCATTGGTTTCAAAGCAATCCTACCTAAAGCATAATGGTTATGCAATAAGGCAAAAGCCATATACATAATAGTTAGGGCTCAGAAGGGTAGAGAAGTAGAAGGAGTATGACAGATACAATGATATGGAAGAGGCAGGAGTCAAGAAGGGAAGTGAGGAAAAGAAGGAAGACAGTCAAGAGGAGGTGGGAGGGATGGGAGAAGTAGGTCAGAGCATAGAAGGACATCAAGGTGAAAGAAACAGGGTAGAAGCTAGTTTCTATGCACAATGAGGGGTTAAAGGTGAAGAGAGGGTAGGGAGAGGGACGTTAGCCTGGACTCCAAGAAGAACAAAGCCAGTGGTTTTGGAAGTACAGTTTGAGTTGTTGTTTGAAGAGAGGTAAGGGTGAGATTAGAGTTAACTCCTGGTATGTACATATGACTGTTCTGCACGCTGTTACTTCATGCACGCATAAGGTGTGCATGTGGTATGTATCTGTCATCATGATATATATACAGACATGATGTGCAGCTGATGTGTATAAGGGAACTAGTGTACTACTGTACTGTATCATGTGCAAAATGAATGGCACACATGTGCCCACTGACATTACTCTCTTCACACTTCCAGGTCCCTCCCATGTAGCAATGAGGCAGGCCATACATGCTGGTGAGTCTTTTTAAAATTATCTGTAAAACAATTTATAAAACTAGGAAGAGTAGTGTAACTCTGTAGTAGACATGCTGGTGACTGTGTTCACAATAACTGCAATTGACAGGTAGTAAATTGAGTAGTGTAACACGGTACTGATGTGTGTGTTTACTGTGGGGTGTGCATGTGTGCAAGTGTGCCTGTGCCCAAGTGTGCATGTGTGTTAGTGTCCATGAGTGCATGTGCCCATTTCTGAATGTGTGCATTAGTATTGAAGTGCATCTCTTTCAAATATGTATTGAGACTGTAATCTGTGTTCCATGTTTTCCTCCCGTAGGTTCTGGTGCTGCTCTGGTGACCTGCAGCAGGGAACCTGAATCTTGTGCCCCAGGTACTGATGATGATGAAATGTCTGTAATGGTGCAGGAAGGTGTATCTGGGTCCGCCATTGGTCAGCCAATTGACAGTACACAGCTTTCAACCCCGTCAATGCGCACAGTCATCCTGCCGTTACATCCTTTGTCACCATTGTCCCTAGGTGATGGACAGTCAGCAGTGGGCATAGATCAGGGTAATGTGGTACCTGTGGTACATGCATCCTCACAAGGCAGCCATGTGCAGAGGCCTCCAATGGTACCACGCAGACAGTCGCCCATGGGTTCTCGTGGGGCATCCGTGGCCGTACTGCCTCTGGCCGGCGTGCCCAAGGAGGTATGTCAACCTCCACTATGTTTAGAACTGTCATGCAGGCACAGGCACGTATGGAAAGGTACACCAGACAGGGTCTGAGGGAGCTGAGAGCATGTCGCATAGCCATGACAGGCGGCATGCATGATGTTGCGAATGCTATCCGTAACTTCACAGATGTCGTTGACAGCCGTTGTGGGGGCATAGAACAGCTGCTCCACAACCAGATGTCCATGGGCCAGGGCGATGGTGTGCGTTTGAGGCGTCGGCGTGGGCGTATGCCAGCAAGAGCACCAGCTGGCAGTGGCGCGACTACAACGGGCCCACGCGCGCCTCAAGTGCCAGCACCAGCCCCAGCAATGCTGGGTCTGTGCTGTCATCCAGACGCCCCAGGAGACCACGTGCACGTGGCTCTGGACAGTCCCAACAGGGAACTGTGTCCAGTCAACACACCCCTGCTTCCGATGACAGTACCCAGTCTGGGTTAGTACGGATACCCGTAGCACCCCTGCCAGGCGCAGGTACCGTGTCCGTGCCCACAGACACTGATCTGGATGACCTGACAGGTGCAGTCTGTGGCTGTCCACAAAACCCTGTACATGGCAGCCATTATGTGGGACTGTGTGCATGCTTACACACATGCAGAAATCTGGAAACCTAACACCTAGGGCAAACACATACACACACACACTGCACCAACAACGGTCCACCCTGTACTGCTGCCCCTCACAAACACACATACACACACATGTCAATTGGTGTTACCAGTGGCCGGCTTGGGCATACCTAACCCACACCCTGTGCATATGATGACACTGTGCCACCTCCTGCATACTACAACATCGGTGCAGGTAAAGGTAAACACGTTGCTGATGCACAGGGTGACTACATAGATGTGTATAAGTAGTAACATGTTGGTAACTGTTGACTGTTGCAGTATAAATGTGTGTATATCCCAGCAGTCCTGCTGCAGTAACTGTATGAATGTCCTCAATTGTTATCTGCACCCATACTACTTAACAAAGTGTACCAGCTGCACACCATCACATGCTAACATTGACTATGGCAATGCATCTTGTGCTGTTATGTAGATTCAGCTACATGTATCTGTTCTGTCACACATGCATTTATACACACCCTGCTACCCACACACATGCACACGCTCACCTGCCATTCCCATTATTTATCACCCTACATGAGTAGCTGTTGATACATGACAGGTACACATTTCAGAAGTGCACTATGTTGTTTACTACTGGCATCCCCTTCTCTACCTGTACTCACAGGGTGCAGGCAACCTCATCAGTTGGAAGATGTAATGTGCATCAGGTACTGTAGTATCCTGATTGCCACAGCAAACATGTTTCCCATACGGAAATGCACACACAGACACATCCCACATCCACACACTTGCCACATTCAGGCTTCAGAACACTATCTAGGTATATTCGGTACATGTGCGTGTTACAGTAGCATGTAACACTATACTGAGTACTGGCAGTTAGTTGTCTGTTGTCATGTTGTCTGTATAGAATAAAATAATTGTTTGATTATCCTACTCCGTTTGTGGACATTACTTGAAGAAGTGTTACCTTACATGTGTTATCAGTACCACCACCTTCTGTTTTGTAGTTTTGTTTGTATAGGGTGCTATCAACATCACTGCTTGTTAAGGGTAATGACCACCCTGCAGTGCATAGCCCCATGTGGCAAAAGCCACATCCCACCCCATCATTGTGCACACACACTAACCCCACCAACAGTAAAACACATACTTTCCATTTGCAAGATTCAAACCCATACCTAACTGTGCAATGACAGTAGAAACAGACACATTAGCAGAGTGTGCTATTTGCAGTAGTTGGAGAAATCTTTACTAATGCTGTACTTAGAGGGTGCTGACATCATCTGTGTGTAGGAGGAGGGATGTGCACCCTGTAGTGTGTTCTCCCAGTTGGCAAAAGGCAGTTAACCCTCCCAGCATAGTGCACACACATAAACCACACTCATACTAACACACATACATTCCCTTTGCAGGATTCAAACCCCTACCTAACTATGTTATGACACTGAACAAAGACGCATTAGCAGAGCGCACTATGCAAATTACTTGAGGACTTTACTACAGGTGATATAGTTATACAGTCCTGACATCATCACTGTTTCAAAAGGGGGATCTGCATCCTGTACCATACTGTCACGGTTGCTAATAGGGACATTTCCCACACACACACATCGATGTGTTGGAGGTTTGCATATGTGGGGAATCCAGAACTCCAGTGTGATTAGTATATGGTTTGATTGCAACAATGAGGGATATACTCCCAGTGGTGAGCAGTTTGTACTCATGTTTGTAAAGATCAGCTCTAGTATATCTGCCCCTCTTGTGGGAAGGTTGGTTACCTGTTCCATAGCCAAAGAATGTCTGATCAATGGGAACCTTAGAGCTTGGGTATTGTGGCTTGTGTAATGTTCACAGTCTATGTTTGGGTAGCTGGCATCACCCAGTATGATGGTGTTTGCAGAGTAATCTAAACTCTCCTGTGTCAGCATGAAGGCTGTGTGGGAGACCTGAGTTTGAGAGGGTGCTGTAAGAGCTCCTCTGTGTCTCTTTCCATGTGGTCCAGGGAGGTGCGTCCCAACAGGTAGCTGACTGTGACCCTCCCTTGCTCTGTCTGGAGGGCGCACGTCTGTCAACAGCTCATGTCAAGCAAGTGCACACCCCTCATAAATGATGTGGAAACCTTCAAAGGCCCAAGGCCTGTTGAAAATATGGACCAGACTGCAGATACCTGTATAGAGGCATTCTGTGGACACATTCAGGAATGCATGGATCATGAAGCCACATATGAAAGCATGACCCAATTCTCCAAAGGCAGATGTCCTGGGCGTCGAACACCAGCCATAAACACACTATACAATAGAAGGATGGCGCCACTACATGATACAACAACCTCCCAAAATGTGAAGGCACCACTGATGAGTATTGGATGACAACTACAGGCACCCATATGATTGTCTAAGGCCATCTTTGAGAGAGGATTCCACAAGCCACTGAGGATAATCACAAGACTGCCTGTAGTTATGTTAGTAACCTGAGTGGTACTACCCAGATATGCTCAGAGGTAATACAATATGTCACACAAAATATAAAACACACAGACATTGCCATCATCCTAGTGGACAGGTTCAATGCTGCCTTCTCTCCCCACCACACCAAAAGGGAACATATGTCTCGCAGCACAGTGCTTACCCCCCTGACATCACAGATGCTCAGGTAAGAGATGCCCTTCCCAAAGCAATAAACACTGCATCAATGGGACCAGACAGTGTCCCAGGCTGTGTCCTACATGAACCACAAGAAGAGCTACACCCAGACATAACACCACTGTTCAATCCCAGCCTTAATACACGATATGTGGCCAGAGAGTGGCATACAGCAACAGTGGTCCCTCAACATGCAGGTGGTGCTGTCACGGATCCTGGACACTACTCGCCCCATATGTCTGACTAGCTTTGTCTGCAAAGCTATGGCAAGGATCATCATGAACCTCACATATCTAGATATTGTGGACCTACAGACATGTCACCATACACAGTTTGGCTTTGTCAATGGCAAATCCTGCCTATCAAACCTGTTTGCTTTGTTTGAAACAGTCACCAAGGCCACTGTCAAGGGGTAGGAGGTCCACACAGCATACCTGGACCTTGCATAAGCCTTGGATACAATACCCCACTTGTGCATTCTAGGGAAGCTCACCAGTGTACATATTAACCCCTATGTCACTATGGGTATTGCACAGTGGCTCAAGGGCAGAACACACATGGTAGAATTGCTGGAGCCATGTCAGCCTCCAACCTGGTACAAGTGGTGTCCCACAAGGCACAGCCCTAGGAGCTGTCATGTTCATTATATATTTGTCATAGGTACAGGCCAACATGGAAGTACTGTGGCTCAGCAAGTCGCAGGTGACTGCAGACCGAACACCATAATCAACTCAACAGCTAACACATGCATCCTCCAAATGGGACTCTTGCAAACACACGACTTGTGCCACAGCCATGGCCTCAACGTGAATGACAGAAAGAGTATAGTCATCCCTTTGTCAAACACTAAGTGACCACAATGTACCACATATGTGTTAATCCAGTAAGTGCAGACCAAGGAATTATGGACCTTGGGGTAATGAGGTTGATAGCATTCTACCATTTGACAACAACATGGACAAAGTGGTTAGGTAAGCATGTTATATGGGCCACATCATCATGGGATCCACATGTAGGCCAGGGGAGGACATTGTGCCCTTTACTCATCCCTCATCATGCCCATAATTGACTATGATGAACCTGTCGGCATGCACCTTACCAGACACCTGCAGCAACTGGGGCTACCACATATGTACCTCGACAAGGGGATCAAAGTGCTCAAACAGATGCCACATACTGACTGGTTAAAGTAGCAGCAGCTCTACTCAGTGACATACTGCCTCTTCATAGGCAATCTGTGCCTGACATAGAAGGCCAGGTCATACCCTCACGTAATGGCCATGCTGCATCTCAGAATATCCAGATCCCACCAGGATACACGCTGGAAATACTTGAACCTCAGGAGTGATATACATAGGACATGGTGGAGGGGCACATTCACAACTCAGAGGCTCCCTTCATTCCTGATTATTATCCCAATAGAGGTTAGGCGGACTGACTCAGTGACTATCTTCAAGAGCGATATTAATGACTGGATGTGACATTGTAGGGTTACCCTGGGTATCACTTATGTGTCACTGTGAGAAAGAGGCACAGTATACTAACCTTGGAAAAGGGCATAGCAAGACAGATTCACAATGCATGTTGAAAGGCACGCACATTCTGGCTATGTGGATACATGCCCTGGGCAGATATCCCTGTACGAACCTATGGCCCTATGTCTCTTTTTCACCATTGGCCCTATGTGCTGTCAATCACCAATGTAATCTCAATACTCCGGTAGCATGTGCAAAGGTCAGTTGTCAGTCACCTCTATGGTACAGTTGTGGAATATGTGTGTCATGTAGTAATGTCACAGCTGCCACATGTACACAGTTAACCCTATCCCCTACCCATTGATGTACATCACATGTATGAGATGGAAACACATGGCCAAACTGTAACAACAACATACAAGTCAGTCAGATGCATGGACACATATGACTCAGTCATTGTCCATGCCACCACAGCTGATGTGGGATGTCGCTCACTGGGATACGTGATAGGGAACATGGAAGGGATCACTGAGCAAGTGACACAGGCTGGTAGACCCTGACCTTGGTTGGCATCAGACCCTCACCAGGGATTCCGACAAATTAATGAATGCTAATGAATAAGTGTAGCTACAACACCCTAGCTGAATGGTTCTTAGCATGCAGTCACTGCATTGCTATGGAATACTGTCTTACCACTCCCACAGCAGGTGAGAACATGCAGCTCCTGTACATTAACAACATGTAGACTTTATGCCCCAGACCAGGTGTGCATCCCTCACTACTAGGCTGATAGCATCTACATCTCACACTGTATATACACATCCCACATGCAGCATCTGCACAGAAGACCACGGTCATAATGTTACCCTGTGCAAATACCATGTATTCACATGTGGCAGGCATCACACATGGTAACTATTGAAAGTCACAGGTACATATGTGTATTTGGCACACACATACAGCATGTGTTCATTGCCATAACCGGTGTAATCAATGTCATGCATTATTGTGAGGGACAACCCACACACATGGGCATTCTGTGTGTGCACAACACACATGGCATGTCTGTAATCAAAAGCCATACATAATTGTGATATCGTTTAGAAAGGGGTATGTGCATCCTGTAGTGTGTTTTCACAGTTGCCAAAAGGGATATATCAATCATACACACTTACCCCCCTTCACACCTGCTGGATTCAAACCCCTACCTAACTATGTTAAGACACTACAGACGGACGCATTAGCACAGCGCGCTATTCGCATTACTGGGGGATTTCTTTTCCCCTGATATACTTATAGGGTGCTGACATCATCAGAGTCTAGAAAGTGGAATGATCATCCTCTGGTGTGTTTTCCCAGTTGCCAAAAGGGATGTTTCTTTCATACACACTTAACCCCCTTCACACACACTTGCCACCTGCTGGATTCAAACCCCTACCTAACTATGTTATGACACTAGAGACGGACACATTAGCACAGCGCGCTATTCGCTCCCCTGATATACTTATAGGGTGCTGACATCATCAGAGTCTAGAAAGTGGAATGATCATCCTGTGGTGTGTTTTCCCAGTTGCCAAAAGGGATATTTCTTTCATACACACTTAACCCACTTCACACACACTTGCCACCTGCTGGATTCAAACCCCTACCTAACTATGTTATGATACTAGAGACGGACGCATTAGCACAGCACGCTATTTGTATTACTGGGGAATTTCCTTTCCCCTGATATACTTATAGGGTGCTGACATCATCAGAGTCTAGAAAGTGGAATGATCATCCTGTGGTGTGTTTTCCCAGTTGCCAAAAGGGATGTTTCTTTCATACACACTTACACCTCTTCACACACACTTGCCACCTGCTGGATTCAAACCCCTACCTAACTATGTTATGACACTAGAGACGGACGCATTAGCACAGCGCGCTATTCACATTACTGGGGAATTTCCTTTCCCCTGATATACTTATAGGGTGCTGACATCATCAGAGTTTAGAAAGTGGAATGATCATCCTGTGGTGTGTTTTCCCAGTTGCCAAAAGGGATGTTTCTTTCATACACACTTACACACACACTTACCCCCCTTCACACACACTTGCCACCTGCTGGATTCAAACCCCTACCTAACTATGTTATGACACTACAGACGGACGCATTAGCACGGCGCGCTATTCGAATTACTGAGAGAATCCTTTTCTTCAATATACTTATAGGGTGCTGACATCATCAGAGTCTAGAAAGTGGAATGATCATCCTGTGGTGTGTTTTCCCAGTTGCCAAAAGGGATGTTTCTTTCATACACACTTACCCCCTTCACACACACTTGCCACCTGCTGGATTCAAACCCCTACCTAACTATGTTATGACACTACAGATGGACGCATTAGCACAGCACGCTATTCAGATTACTGAGAGAATCCTTTTCTCCAATATACTTATAGGGTGCTTACATGATCAGTGTCTAGAAAGGGGGATGAGCATCCTCTGGTGTGTTTTCACATTTGCTAGGGGTAACATTTGGACCACGTGTGTGAGCATGCCCAGTTCAGCCTTCCTGTGGCATGTTGTGTGAAAGATGTCTCATTTATCTAAGTGTGTGAGCATGCCCAGTGTGGGCTTTACATATGTTGAACTCTGCAGCCCATCACATTTGTGGATTAGTGTGACCTTCAACAAATACCTGCAGTTTATGGTTGTGTGTTCTGTGCCATGTTGTGTAGTTACTGTCTGAATGCTTTTTGTGTGAACAAAACAGGGAGTATACTGTGCCTGCAGGTTTTGCATGGGATACTTTGCACACAATTGTCAACATCCGTTCATACTGACCTAACACTGTAGCACTGTCTAGTGTAGTGTTTCAGTACTTTCACTGTGGTGGTCAGTATCCTGGGCTTTAGTCCTATCACTGCTTTACATTTCCATAGTGTGCACAACAGCCTGGTTAGGGTCCAGTTGTGCACATCTGTACAAAGGCAGTGCCTCTACAGACCCTGTTAATTGCTGCCCCATAAGCTTAACAAGTGTAGTCTGCAAATCTATGGAGAGGATCATAATTGAGCTCATAAACAAAGATATAGGGGACATGCGGACATTGTACCCATCCCATTTTGGCTTGGTCAGGGGCAGATCATGCCTTTTGTACTGGGTTGACATCTTCAAATTGGTCACTTAGGCCATTGTTGGGGAAAGGCAGTCCATACAGCCTACCTTGGCCTTGCAAACACTTTCAACACAATACCCCACTCAGGTATTGTGAAAAACCCTAACAACTGAAATGTAAACCCATATGTCACAAGATGGGTTGCAAACTGGCTTAAGGACGGGACCCACAGGGTTAGAGTTGCTGGCACTATGTTAGACTCCAGGCTGGTCACAGGTGGTGTCACACAGGGCTCAGTCCTTGGCCCCCTATTGTTTGTCATGTACTTCCCAGAAGTACAGGCCAACATGGGAGGACTTTGGATGACAATGTTAGCAGATGACTGCACACTGGGCACCATAGTGGACAGTGCATCACACACAGATATCATTCAGAAGGGACTCACAGTAACTGATAGCTGGTGCCAGGGCCATGGCCTGAAGTCAGAGTGCACAACATGTGTAGACATACCCTTCAGGAAAAGCAAGGTGACCCCAAGCTACCATATAGGTGGCAATCCTCTAAGCACAGAGGAGGTTATCATGGACCTGGGGACCCAGGTTAACAGTCGCCATTCTTCTGAGACTCACATTGCTAAAGTGGCTAGGAAGACCTTCTACATTGCCCACCTGATCAGGATGGGATTCACATCCAGATCTAGTGGGTCATTGTTCCCCTGTACTCTTCACTTATCAGACCGGTGATCGAGGCGAATGCCCTATTCTGGCTGTATCTCACCCAACATCTGCAGCAATTGGAGACACCCTGACTGTCCCCCACCTAAAGCATCAAGGAACCCCAACAGCTGTCATATGCTGCCAGATTGAAGACACTCACACTCTATTCACTCACATACCGTCTGCTTAGAGGTGACATGTGCCTGACATGCGAGGCCATGTCCAAACAGAGATTAATGGACATGCTCCACCTCAGACTCAGAAGATCCACCTGAACCACTAGTGCAGGTGACTTACACCTTAGCAGGGATGTATGTTGGACATGTTGGAGGGATGGAGTTATCACTCGGAGACTTCCTATGCTGTGGAATACAATCCTGGTCCATTTGAGGCAGAGCACCTTGCTGGCTGTGTTCAAGAGGTATCTTGACCTAATGCTAGTCGGAGAATGTGTTTGTCCATCAACACATTGTAAGCGTAGTTTGACATGTCATATGTCTTGTTTAGTATACTGTGCCTCTGTCTACCTGTGACATAACATTGATACCCAGGGTAAACCTCCCATCTCCCATCCACTCATTAGGATTCCTGTTGAGGGGACTCAACCAGTGTCTCTATGGACAACCTGTACTGGTAGTTTACTCATGTGTGGGGGTGGCTTCTGTGTCTTGGATAATGCAGTACAGCCTGTCCTATATATGTCAGTGCTGGGGTTCAGGTCCCTCATGTGCATAGCTCCCTGCCATTCAGATTGTACAAGGTGCAGCATGTGCATTGATTCCAGCTTGGACATGGCTTTCTACATCAGGCACAGCTTGCATCTGGGTGGACAGCATGGCAGTGTGTGGAGCTGCACTCTGTTTAATCAGACTACACATTACATGTGTTCCAGCTCTGTCATACTCCTGGTGAGGTACTGTTGTGGACTTTACAGGTGCTGGATGTGTGTGCATGAGGTACACCCACAGGGGCTGTTGTGGTCATTTCTAATGCTGATGAAAGATAACTGCAGAACCAGAATGACCTCCCCTTAGCTAGATGTCAGACAGCATGGACCATACAATCACAACTGAAAACAGGACCCTCTCCACAAAGGGAAAGTGTCCTGTCTGGTGGACCCCAGCCATAAACAAACTGTATGACAGATGAGGGTTACTAATGCAAGACAGAGCTACATCTCCAAAGGGAAGACAGCTGTGATCAGCACTAGTAGAAAGCTACATTATCTCATAAAGACATGCAAGGTCAACTTGGGGACATAAATCACCAAAGACAATGAAGGTAACCACACTGCTTTCTTCAGTTATGTCAGACACCTGGTTGTGAACCCTCGGATATGCTCAGAGTTGGTACACAACAACATTTATTCCAGTGACCTGACAGATATTGGCAACATTCCGGACAGCTTCAGTGCGATTTACCCCCCCCCAAAACAAGATAGTTATCACTGCTGTATGTAACCTCACTGTCATCTTGGATGTCCATGTGAGAGCCACACTCAGCAAAGACAAGTACACAGCATCCATGGGACCTGCTGGTATCTCCAGTTGCATGCTATGTGAACTCCAGAAGGGCTGGACCCATATATACAACTGCTATTTAACCTTAGTCTTGCTACAGGATATGTACCTGAACACTGGCATACGGCAACAGTGGTCCCACTCCACAAGGGGATGCCTCCACAGACCATGGCAACTACCACCACACAGGCTTAACCAGCCTTGTCTGCAAAGATATGGGAGGAGTCATGGAGCTCTTACACAGACACATTACTGACCTACGGACCCTTGTTCCCACCTAGTTCAGCTTTGTACAGGGCAGATCCTGCCTTTTGCACCTTTGCACCCGAAAAGTACCTACCATGAAGATCAGGGTTCTTCAACACATGTCATATGCTTCCAGAATAGAGGAAGTCCAGCTTTGTTCAGTGTCATACCGCATACTTACAGGTGACCTATGCCTGACATACAAGACCATGTCCAATCAGGATTTGGTGGACATACTCCACTGCAAGCAATCCAAATCCACCAGAGCCATGAGAGCTGAGTATTTGAACCTCAGCACATACATGTATAGGACATGCTGGAGGGACAGAGTCATAACTCAGAGGCATCTCACACTCTAGCAGAGTATCCCAGTTCATGTTTGACAGAGTCCCTCACTGACTCTCTTCAGGAGACATCTGGACAACTGCATATGAGACGGAGGCACAGACTAGACAGAGACACAGTCATGTTATTCAATTACGTAAGGGGTCATAATGTGTCACTACTAAGTCAGAGGCACAATATTCAGAATCTATTCTGTACACTTATTACCACTATAAGGGGTGGCAATAGCCACATCACTATGGCTAGGCTTATACATGCACTAGGGCAGATAGCCTAGTAGTACACTATGACACTATGAAACACCGGTGTATGTCTAGCTATTGTCAATCAAACAGTATGATGTGGCTTGGGGGGCTTGATATCTCCCTGTATTCCAACATTGTTTTGTCTATTCCTTCTAGCATGTCTAGGGATCAGTTGCTAGTGTCCTCTCCTGCTCAGCTGGTGAACCTGGGAATATTGAGGCACTGTTACAGTTGCCTCATGTACACTGACAACCCTCTCCTTCTGCCATAAAACACACATACATGTGAGAGATGCAACTATATAGCCAAAGTGGAGGCTGAGCTCTCTCAACATAGGACTAGCAAGACCAGAGAGAGGGTGAAGGTAACCACACACACATCTTTAATCCAGTCTCACATGGCACTGTCACAACTTAAGATCATACACATAGACACACAGAGACACTCTCGGAGGCTCTGATCAGAAGTCTACCAGAATGGCGGTGGCCACCACAGCAGACACTCACACAACTGCCTCCACAGGGCACAGCACATGCAACACATTGACCACAGAGTTGGTGTGCCAAACAGTCACAGCCCTTAAGGCCAAACACAATGCCAGACACACTTGTCATAGGTGACTCCATAGTCAGACACACTGATGTCCCACTCACCAGATCAGGTACAGAGGAGGTCACAGTAAGCTGCCTATCGGGCACTGGAATCCACCACATAATGCAAGCACTCAGGTCACTAAACTGCAAGTACAGGTCTGACCCAGTCATAATCCATGCTGGTGTGAACGACCTGAGATGTACCTCCCTGGACTACATGGAAAGAGACATAGAGGATCCCTCTGATTATGTAGGCCAGGCAGGTATGACCCTGACCTTCGGCAGTATCCTACCTTCACCAAGTATGATGCCACATAAACAGAGACAAGATGATCAGCTGTAGTATTTTGCTTAGACTATGGTGTCATTCTAAGGTGTCCAATGTCTGTCTGCATGGGATGACATGCTGGACAGGCCACGTTGATTTGCAAGGGATGGCTTGCACCTGTCACCCTGGGCTTCCGGATTTCAGATGATGCTCTTGCCACCCCATTGTGCCTTTTTTATGCAAGATTCAGATTCTACACCTACCACCCTAGAACACAGTAAAGGAAAGACACTAAGGCTAATGCTGCTCAATGCCCAAGGTCTCTACCTCAAGCTGCACACACTCTATGCCCTTCTCAGTATGTAGCACATTGATGTCTGTGCTGTGCCTGAAACCTGGTTCACAGCTTCTGACAGCACCCTGGCACTATCGGGTGTTACCTCATATCATGCATTCCGGCACCAGCATCCCGACAACACCAAGAAGGATGGTGGGTGTCCATATTCATCAAGGACACCCTCACCTCATGGTTGGTGGCAACACACGATGCATCGGAGACCATCCAGGTGCCAGTGACCGTAGGCAAGACTGCTCTGCAGTTTGTAGCATGTTACATGCCACCCGCTCAAACTCAGGTACCTCACACAGCTATCCTGCAAACACTGAAGGGGATAAATGTATCTCCAAACACCATCCTACTGGGTGATTCCAACTATCCACATATAGACTGGGATCACTAATCATGCCACAACACTCTAACACAAAGGTTCCAAGAGTTCATACACTGAAATGCCATGGAACAACTGGTCCCAATCCCCTCAAGTGGAGGCAACATACTAGAACACATCATCACGAACATGGGGTCACACTGTTCAACACCAGACGTATACCCATCATTGGTGAGATCAGATCATGGACTACTCTCAGTGGGAGTCCACATCCCACCCACACCCCAGATGGGAAAAGAAACGGTGAAGACCTTCTCAAATGCCGACTTCACATTTCTGAGGACTGGTGTGGTCTCTTTCAAGGCCCCCAGGCCAGCAGACACCATTACCCAAGCCACTGTATCACTTAGAAATGCCTTCTACCAGCACCTCCAGGACTGCATGGTTCAGGCAATCCCAAATAATAATGACTCTTTGTACCACAGGCAAGCATCCAGTCTGGTGGACCCTAGCCATAAACAAGCTGTACAACACAAGGAAGGAGCTACTACAAGATAGAGCGTAATCCGTAGGGGGGAAGACACCCTGCTCATTGTGAGTAAAACACTGGGTTCCCCCATACAATCATCCGAGGCATGTTTTGAGAGTAAACCCACTCAGGACTCCAGGGACAATCATGAGGCCTTTTTACCTATGTTTGAAACCTGGGAGGAAACTCCCAGATATGCTCAGACTTAGTTCAGAATAATGTTGATATCACTGCACCTACAGACATTGGCAACATACTGGCTGACAGGTTCAGTGCAGATTTCTCCCCTCCCCAACTGGGGGTATGTACACCAGAGGATTGTAGCCCCCAAACATCTCCACTGCTGGGGTGGGAACTGCTCAATCCAAGGCAGAAAACACTTTATCCATGGGACCAGATGGTGTCCCCAGTTGTGTGCTCCATGAACTCAATGAGTAATTACACCCGCAGTTAGGGGAGCTGTTTAATCTTAGCCTCACCTCAGGATATGTTCCCAAGGAGTGGCATACAGCAATGGTGGACCCACTTCACAAAGGAGGTGCCTCCACCAACCCCAGAAACTACCATCCCATCAGCTTGACAAGCCTGTTCTGCTAAGCTATGGAGAGGATCATAATGGGAATTCTAAATGAAGACATAGGGGACTTGCAGACATTGGATCCAATCCAGTGTGGCTTTGTCAATGGCAGATCATGCCTTTTAAACTTGGTTGACTTTTTCAAAACTCTCACCCAGGCCATTGACGTGGGCAAGGCAGTCCACACAGCCTACCTTGACCTGGCAAAGGCTTTCGACACAATATCCCACTCAGGTATCATTGAAAACATCACCAGCTTAATTGTGAACCCATACATCACAGCATGGGTTGCAAACTGCCTAAGTGACGGAACACACAGGGTCAAAGTTGCTGGTGCCAGTTCACACTCCAGAGCTGTCACAAGTGGTGTCCCACAGGGCTCAGTCCTGGGCCCACATTTGTTCAGTATCTACTTTTCAGAAGTACGAGCAAACACAGGAGGATTATGGCTGACAAAGTTTGAAGATGACTGCAAACTGGGAAGCATAGTTGGAAACCCATCTGACACAGACATCCTTCAGAAGGGTCTCATAGACACAGATAACTGGTGCCATGGCCATGGCCTTACATTAAACACTAAACAATGCATAGCCATACCCTTCAGGAAGAACAAGGTTACCACTACTTCCCATCTAGGTGGCAATCCTCTAAGCACAACGTAGGTTATCAGGGACCTGGGCACCCAGGTTGACAGTGACCTTTGCTTGACACTCACATTGCCAGGGTAGTTTGGAAGGCCTTCTACATTGGCCACCTCATCATGCAGTGATTCACATCTAGATCAAGGGAGGTCATCGTTCCCCTGTACTCATCACACCAATGATTGCATACACTGCCCCATTCAGATTGGATGGGCCCACAAATTCCTCGACAGGAGGTGAAAGGGTCTCAAACATATTTCTTATGCTGCCCGACTGAAGTAATTCCAGCTGTATTCAGTCACTTACTGACTGCTCAGAGGTGACCTGTGCCTGACATACAAGGCTATGTCCAACCCAGAATTTATGAACATGCTTCACCTCAAGACCTCTACATCCATCAGAACTACAAGGGCAGGAGACCTAAACCTCAACACAGATATTAATATGATGTGCTGGAGGGACAGATTCATCACCCAGAGAGTCCATATGCTGTGGAACAACATCCTGGTACATGTGGGGCTGAGCACCTCACTGGCTTTGTTCAAGTGAGATCTTGACCAATGGATGGGAGATTGCAGGTATACCCCAGGGATAACCACAGTATCACTGCTTGACAGAGGCACAGCAAAATAATGGGCATATTATCCATCAACTTGCAGGGGTGGCAGAAGCCACAAAACTCTGGGCTAGGCTTATTAATGCCCTAGGGCAGATAGCCTAGTATGAACCTATGGACATAGGCCTGGGGCAGTTCCTGCTATTAGGACAGTGGTCTGCAGCAGGCTATATAGTAGTAGTCAGTTTTAGCCATTGGTTTTTGACCATGGCTATTCCATGTTGCTTCCTGTTGTGGTACAAACATGGGTGTGTGGTTATCCATGCTATTTATTGCTAGTCACCCTCATTTTGTATCTTGTTCCATGTTTTTGCACATGTACATCACTGTATGACGTGCAGCTGTTTCCGCAGGGTCATATGTGTGGATATGGATGTTAGTTGGGGTCCTCAGGTGTGCATATTGTACATGATATTACATTACTTAACACATGGCATTCATGCCTCAGGTGGTGCTGCAGGGCCACCTCTGTCGGATACACATACTACACTCCCTGTACATTTGGAAGCAGGTTGTGTCATGTTAGGCATCCCTGTTACTGTATGAGTGAATCAGAGCGGGTATCAGTCCCAGTGTTCCTACTGACCAAGTGTATGTGCTATGCGTTGCCTCTTTGCCAAGGCCAGGGCATACTGGGCACGCCTCCTTCTGCCTACTGGGACAAGGTCAGGTTGTTCCTCCTCCGAGTCACCCCCTGCCTGTGGTGGCCTTGGCAATGGTGGGGGGATGTTTGGCCCAGCCCTGTGCTGGTCCTGCTGCAGCTGTTTCCGCAGGATCATATTATGTAGCATAGCACATATCATGATCATTTGGGTACATGTAGTTGGTGTGTACTGCAAAGCTCCACCAGATGTGTCCAGACACCGGAACCGTGACTTGAGCAGCCCAAACACACGCTCTATGATATTACGTGTTTGTGCGTGTGCCTCATTATGGCGTTCCTGTTCAGGTGTGTGTGCATTTCTGATGGGTGTCATCAGCCACGGCTCAAGTGCATAACCTGCATCCCCCACTAGGTGTCCGTGTGGGAAGTCCCCACTGGCAAATGATTGGTACAGCTGCGTCAGATGCCAGATGTGGGAATCGTGGTAGCTCCCAGGGCAGCCAGCACACACATTCACTATTATGCCCTGGGCATCACACATGACCTGGCAGTTGATGGAGGGGTATCCCTTGCGGTTAATGTAGACTCTATCCCACTCACCGGCTGGTGCTTTGATGCGTATGTGCGTGCAGCCTATTGCACCCAGCACCTCAGGGTATCCCGCTATTTGCTGGAAGAGACGCATATTGCTGGCCACAACCTCACGGTCATTAGGGACATATATATGATCACTGACATGTGGTGACATGGCATCCAGGAACTGGTGCAGTACCCTGGAGGCTGATGCCTGTGATATCCCCATCATATCGCCAGTTGGTCTCTGGAAGGTACCTGTTGCTAGTATTCTTAGGCCAACACATACCTTGGTTTCCACTGGGATGGGTTCCCCTCTGTTGGTTCTGCGTGTGAGGTGTGGCCTGCACAGCTCAACAATCTGCTGCAGGAGCTCTCTGTCCACTCTATAGCGCTCTATCTCCAGCTCATGTAACCCATGGTAGGTGACCCTGGGCCTGTATACTCTTCTCCTTCTCCTCACTTTGGGTTGTCTGTCAGCATCTGCATTATCACCACCCTCAGCAATTCGCCTATGTCTGATTATAACAGCTATGGCAGCCCCTAGCATTTCTGCTCTGAGTTCAGCTTTTTTCAGTTTTCAATTCTGATAGCTTACTTTCTTGCAGTATCTGTTGTGAGAAACAGCCTGCACTGCTCTTTGCAGTGTTTTAAGTGCTGGGTTGGGCTTCTAGTCTGTCTGCATAATTGCCTGCTTCCAATTGTTTCCACCAATTAACTCCAGCAGTATTCCCTGGCAGTTTCCCTGTATTTTGGTTGTTTCCTGTTTCCTCTCTGTTTCCTGAAGGGGAGTAATGTGCACACCAGCTTAAACACGCTCACAGTCACTTAAACGCGCTCACACATCCCTACACGGTGTTACACGCGCGCACACATCCTTACACGGTGTTAGCTAGGCTGATTCATGCTAAAACGCGTGCACACTGCCTTACACACGTGCACGCCCACGCAAACCGTTGTAAACAGTTTGCAACACGCTCCCACATGTTGAACCTGCCTTACACGCCACGCTGCAGCCGCATGCACGTATATCAGTAAACTTGGAGTGTAGGGATAGCGTATACCCTCAATTTCTTGACTTTCCTAGTGTTCTGTTGAGACACACCTCCCTCCCTGATGTCTGTCTGTCATCTGTTACCTTACATTGCCCTCCAATCTGGTACATTTCTTTCTATCCTTCCCGCCGTGATGTCACCTACCTCTTACTCTGTTCCTCCCCTTCTCTAAGTCTTACACTACTCAGAAAGTGCTCATTACCTATGTGGCAGTGTGATTCAGTATTGTAACCCTCATTTACATAGGATTGCCTAGTAATGCTTAGTTACATGTCTTACACGGAGCTTCCCCCCCTTGACAACCACTAAACGGAGGCCATATTGTTTTGGTCTGCAAGTCCCTCCATTGACATTTCATGTAATACATAAATCCCACAATTGTGGGTTTATAAGCTTCGGTTTTCAGTTTTAGGTAGCGCACCCCGTTTGCGCGGGGTGCGCTGCAGTTAAACACATAAATCCCGTGAAAAAAAAAAAGTTATATAACTTATTTTTGCAACACTTTTTCCTGCCAATGGCCACATATTTGGCCATTGGCATGCTTAATTAAACATATGCACCCTTTATTTGGAGCTGACATAGCTCCGTTTTTAATTTTGCAGAAATGTACTCAGTTGTCAGCTGAGTACATTTCTGCAGCTAACACGTCCGTTACACGGACTGGTTTCTGCTTCATGGATCGCTCAAATACCTCATTTGCATATCTTTGAGCTGCAAATGAGGTATTGAGCATTTCCACGCCCAGTCCGTGTAAGAGACGTGTTAGCTGTCTCTTACACGGAGATTTGGGCTGTTCCTGAATCAGGAGGCTTACACGGAGGCTTACACTACTCTTGAACTCCATGTAAGCCTTCCTGAATCTGGCCCATTATCTTTTGATACTAGTAGTATTACAACTTTTCAGAGAAGATGAGTTATTTTAGATTGAGTATGGAAAAATAGATAAGCTGAGTGTATGATAAAGAAAGAAACATGAACAAATGGGCAGAGAAAAATTTTGACTATGGAGATATGGAGGGTATCTAGTTGTTTTGTGGTGAGGAATGGTCAAAGTGTTTATTTTTATGAAGACTGGAGTAGGATTTCTAGTACAAAAGCTGGGTAGGGCTTTAGGTGTTAGATCTGGAAAAGAAGGGAACGTGTTTAGGTTCATTTATGACTATAGTACATTTTTGTAAACTTCTGTTTAGCAATATCCATAATACTTCATGGCAACCTCACATTGTTTGGTGCTGGCTTTCTTAGCTACATAACTTCCCAGTTAATAATAGTCAGAGCTAGAAAGGGCAAGGTGTAAGTAACAAAATGACACTAAGACTGTTAATCTAGGGTGTGCTGCAATTGAGATATCATTCTCTGCCTGTCACCTGCCATTCATATTTTCATATTTATATTAATTAATCCCGGATGTCTGTCACTTGTCTTTCATATTTACATTCATATTTCATATCTAAGAGAACTACATGGCATTGAGGGGTACAGTGTAAATATCATGGTGCAAGACAGAAAAAAAAATATTGTCAATGTTCATGTGTAATGCACTATACTGAAAATGTAGCTAGTTTTCCAGTAACTGAATATATTCAACATTTCTACATGCAATATTTACAAAATCAAGTGAATTACAAACTACTGCATGACATCATGTGAAAACTTATATGATACTGAAGAAAACTGCCATTGAGGTTTGCATTGAAAATTGTAGATTTTGAGAGCTAGTCAGTGTTATTATTATTATTGTTAAACTATAAACATTTTTCACATCTCTGCAAATATCAAAATGAATAAGCACCTAGAAAGGGGAAGTTCTCATTATCTGAAAGCTCAGATCTAGCTGAACAAAACTGATCTGATACTGTCTCTTCAGATACAGTTTCCATGGTATGAAAAAGTGCGAAATTTGTGAGTAAAATATAATTCTGTTTCTATGCATTATTTATTTATTTATTTTATTTAACATTTGCTTACCGGGAAAGTCCAACTTGGAACAAACCAATTTTCAGCGGAGGCCTGGGGAGAACCTCTCCAGACACATGCCCTTGCAATGTGGGAGTAAACCCACACAAACACAGGGAGGACATACAGACTGCACACAGAAGACACTCCAGCCAAGAATCAAACTGGAGAACCTCTTGCTATGAGGTGAGAATGTTAACTGCTGCACCAACGCATCATCCATTATAATATATTTCAGTCCTGATTCTAAAGATGGAATACACTGGCTATTATAAATATAAAGGTTTTTGCATTGATGACTTTACTGCTTGTACTTTTTAACAGCATCTATTGTTCAGAAGATATTTATATTTGTGTGGCTTACGTCTTTTAACTTGATTTTCCAGAAAATGTTTTGGACTGTAAGGATGCATATAGACTATTAGAAGTGTGGCATTCTTCAGCTCAGAGGAGTTAATGAGCTGAAAGTATAATCCACTAGCACCACAACTGGAGTATAAAATGTTAAAAGAAGGGAGATTTTAATAGTTGCACACATGAGGAAAGGAAGATACAAGGAAAAGGAGAAGTGGATTTTCACTAGAGAGACATAGGTTCGTGGATTCATAGGTAGGTACTAGGCTATCTGCCCGAAGGCATTTATAAGCATAGCCAGAATGTGTTGGCTTTTGCCGCCCCCTTAGATTACTTCCCTGTACATCTGTCCAGCAAAGCCACTGAAGTGATCCCCACGGTAAACTTTCTGTTTCCCATCCACTCGTCAAGATTTCTCTTGAAGAGGGTTAGCGAGGAGCTCTGCCTAATATAGATTGGAATCTTGTTCCAAAGCATGGGAAGTCTCTGGGACAGGAATTTATCCCTCCAGCATGTCCTATTTATTGTTGTGGTGAGGTTTAGATCCCTAGAGCATGTGGCTCGAGGGGATATGGTTTTATGTAGGTGGAGCATGTCCATCAATTCTGGTTTGGACATAGCCTTGTATGTCAGGCATAAATCACCTCTGAGTAGGCGATATGCAACCGAGTACAGCTGGAGTTTCTTCAGTCGAGCTCCATAGGGCATCTGGTTGAGGCCAGTGATCCTCTTGGTGACATACTTCTGTGGTCTTTCCAGCTGTTGCAGGTGTTTTGTAAGGTACATCACAAATGGGACATTCTACTCTATGATGGGTCTGATGAGTAGAGGGGCACAATGACCTCTTTTGATCTGGATGCGAACCCTTTTGTGATTAGGTGGGCCACATAGAAGGATTTTCAAACCACTTTGGCAATGTGGTTATCAAAGGAGAGATTACCTCCTATGTGGTAATTTGTGGGTACTTCGTTTTTTCCAAAGGGGATGATTATGCACTTTTTTGGCATTTAGCTTGAGGCCATGATTTTGACACCAGGTATCCATCTCAGTGAGACCCTTTTGGAGGATGTCTGTGTCAGCCAGAGAGTCAATTATAGCCCCTTGTTTGCCGTCATCTGCGAACTTGGTTAGCCATAGTCCTCCTGTGCTTGCCTGTACCTCTGAGAAGTATATGCCGAACAGGAGGGGTCCTAAGACTGAGCCCTGGGGAACGCCACTTGTTACCGGTTTATAGTCAGACCTAGCTCCCGCAACTCTCACCATGTGGGTTCTGTCCATAAGCCAGCTGGCAACCCATCTTGTGATGTAGGGGCTTATGTTCAAGCTGATGAGCTTGTCTATAATACCAGAATGGGGAATGGTGTTGAAGGCCTTTGCGAGGTCTAGGTAGGCTGTGTGTACCACTTTTCCCTCATCTATATCCTTGGTAACTGTCTCAAAGAAGTCCACCAGGTTTAAGAGGCATGATATGCCCTAAACAAAGACGAACTGGGTAGGGTCCAGTGTTTGGAGGTTCCCAATGTCTCTGTTAATGAGTTCCATGATGATGTTCTCCATAGCCTTGCAGACCAAGCTAGTCAGGCTTATAGGGCAATAGTTCCTGGGGTCTGTTGTGGCTCCACCTTTGTGGAGTGTAATAACCATTGCTGTGCACCACTCTTTGGGTACGTAGCCTGTGGAGAGGCTGAGTTTGAACAGTGTATTTAGGTGAGGGGTTAGTTCTTCTTTGAGCTCATGTAGGACACAGCCTGGGACACCGTCTGGTCCCATTAATGTTGTGTTTTTGGCTTTGGAGAGGGCTGTTTTAACCTGAGTGTCTGTGATTTCAGGGGCTCTACATTCTTCTGATATGGTTATGGGCCCTTTTGGGGGTGGGGGGGTAAAGTTTGCACTGAACCTGTCTGCCAGGATGTTGGCGATATTGATCAGTTCTGTGTATTTTCTGCCATTCTGCACTAACTCCGAGCAGATCTGAGCATTGCCACTTAGACTCTTGACATAGCAAAAGAATGCCTTGGGGTTATCTTTGGAGTCCTTGGCAATTTTTCTTTTGAAGCTCGCCTTGGATGATTTTATGAGGGGATTGTAGTTTCTTGCTGATACTGATCAGGGATGTCTTCCCTTCTTGGGATTTTACTCTTTTCTGTACTAGTTTCCTCCTTCTATTGTATAGCTTGTTTATAGCAGGGGTCCACCAGACTGGTTTCCTTTTCTTGGAGGAGTGAGTCTTGGTTTTGCTTTTGATAGCACAATCCATGCATTCTTGTAGGTGCCCATAGAATGCATTAGTAAAGGATTTTGCAGCTTGGACAGAGTTATCCTTTAGCATGGGGGCTTTGAAACTTTCCACCTCAGTCTTAAGTAACGTGAAGTTTGCTTTTGAAAAGTTTTTCACAGTAGTTTCCTTGTCCGGGGGTGGGGGCAGAATGTCGATATTCATCATGATTTGTTTATGGTCAGATCTAACCAGTGAGGGGTTGACCTCTGGTGTGGAACACTGGTTGCCCATGTTGATAATGACCAGGTCCAATATGTTGTCACCTCTGGTGGGAGTGTTGACCAGTTGAACCAGGGTGTTTGAGTTTATAAATTCTAGGAAATGTTGGGCAAGGGAGTTAGTACTTGAGTAGTTCTCCCAGTTAATGTTTGGGTAATTGAAATCACCCAATATCAGGGTGTTTGATAGGACCTTTATGTTTCCCAGTGTTTCCAGAAATGGGGAATGGGGGTCCTGGGACATGGTGGTGATCTGTAGCAAGCTACAATTTGAATTGCAGTTTTGCCCATTGTTAGTTGCGCATGGATGATCTCTGAAGCATCATGCTGTGCCATTAACCTGTATGTGTGGGTATCCTTGATGAATATGGATACGCCCCCATTCTGTGAATGGTGTCTCAGATTTAAGGGGGGGCTGAGAGTACATGCTTTAAGAATTCTTTGAATACTAAGACAGTGTTCATGTTTAAATATACTACATACATGCAATAAAATACTTCAGGCACAGTTTATAATGCCCTTTTAGTGTACCAGTTTACAAAGTAGGCATTCCAATAATAAATATCCAAGTTCTTAAAAATATCTAAACTACTGCTTGCTTTAATATACTTTGGTAGTCTATTCCATCCATCAGCTATTCTCTCAGACAATTAGTACAGCTCTCATTTGTATAAATCCTCCAACACAGATTGCCTGTCAATTCTTTACTATCTTTATTACTCTCTGACATGATAACCCCAAACATTCCCAGAAATAGTTGTCTCTGCCTTATATACCTGAAAAGGTGTATATATATATATATATAGATATATATATATATATATATAGATATATATACACATATATATAAATTCAGATATTTTAATATTTTATATTAGCTTAAACTTTCACATCCATAGATGCATGTGGCATATTTTTGCTGCATTCATTCCAATTTACTATTGCCAGTTTTCTTATATAGTTTCCATATTATTTATTTGACATTTGTTGACTGGGATAGTCTGACTGAGCTAATGCCCTTTTTCAGCGGAGGTCCAAGGAGAAAAGCTTGTACCTACTCAGCACAGACTCCACGTGGGCCAGCAGAGTAATCCAGGCTGCAGAGAGCTGAATAAGCGACTTTTCGTGATACTAAGTATATTTTTTTTGCTTTCCACATCTGAATACCTAGCGACTGTATTTCGCCTGCCTTTCTGTTACATTGAAGCTGTTTTTACTGCATTTAACTTAATATTGCACTTGGAATCCTTGTTTGTTACTATTTGACTGTATTTGTAGCAAATTCTTCTGTGTAAGCTGTAGTAGCTGATTCATAGCATTTATAAGTGTTTGCTGTACCTGTTTCTGCCTGTTTTGTGAAAAAAAAAAAAAAAAGAAAAAATATCTCTTGTTTTTCCTGCTTTACTAGTTTAGTCCAGTTTCAGAGTTGCTGATTCCTGGGCTTTGGTTGTAGTTCCTGTGTACTGTTTCCTTGCCTTATTTGGGGGAGAGGAAGTTACCTTGCTTACCAGTGGGAGTGGGAAGCATTGAGCTGCCTTTTGTCCAGTTTTGTGAGGTTTCAGCCAGTAACTAGTAGTTTATTGGTCGTTTTGGGCCAGTTTCTAGCTTTTTCCAGCCCCCTGGTATAAAACGCGGTAAACGTGCATTAGCGCGATTTAGCACGGAGTTGCCACTGTTGCACACTAGGGCAGCGCCGGTTAGGCAGGTTTAAACTATTCGGGCTACCTAAAGTCCACTCTTCAAATTTTCCCTTAAAACTACCTTCCTCGAACTATACTACTGATCTAATCAGCGTATCCTATAACTAAAAAGATCATCTCCACTTGACTCCAAGTAGACTATTTTCTATCTGTTAAACCTAGCACTTGCTCCTACAGTACTTATTACCTTGATACGGCACTCTTGTCATAGATAGTACCCCAAAAAGGTAACCCCCCATTTCTCGGTCACCCACGTCCCCTGAATCTTTTTAAAGTTTTTGTCTATCCTTCTAGCATGTCGAGGGATCAGTTGCTAGTGTCCTCTCCTGCTCAGCTGGTGAACCTGGGAATACTGAGGCAATGTTACAATTGCCTCATGTACACAGACAACCCTCTCCTCCTCCCACAAAACACAAATACATGCGAGAGATGCAACTATACGGCCAAACTGGAGGCTGAGCTCTCTCAACACAGGACTGGCAAGACCAGTCAGGAGGAGAAGGTTACCACACACACTATAGACCCAGTCTCACATAGCACCATTACAACCTCAAATCATACACATAAACACACAAAGACATACTCGGAGGCTCTGATCAAAAATCTACCAAAACAGCAGAGGCCACCAAAGCAGACACCCAAACAACCACCACCTCAGAACACAACACCTGCAACACATAGACCTCACAGTCAGAGTGTCAAACAGTCACGGCCCTTAAGGCCAAACACAATGCCAGACACACTAGTCATTGGTGACTCCATAGTCAGACACACTGACATCCCGCTCACCAGACTGAGTAAGGAGAAGGTCACAGTAAGCTGCCTGTCGGGCGCTAGAATCCGCCACATAACGCAAGCACTCAGGTCTCTCAACAGCAAGTACAAATATGACTCAGTCATTGTCCACGCTGGTGTAAACGACCTGAGACGTACCTCCTTGGACTACATGAAAAGAGACATTGAGGAGCTCTCTGATTATGTAGCCCAGGCAGGTATGACCCTGACCTTGAGCAGTATCCTACCTTCACCAAGAGTGATGCCACAATACAGAGATAAGATGATCAGCTTTAACAATTGGCTTAAACACTGGTGTCATTCAAAGGGGATCCAGCATCTGTCTGCCTGGGATGACATGCTGGACAAGCCACGCTGCTTCGCAAGGGACGGCTTGCACCTGTCACCCCTGGGATTCTGGATATTGGCAAAGGCTCTTGCCACCCCCATAGTGCCTTTTTTAGGCAAGGCTCAAATTCTAAACCTACCACCCTAGAACACAAAAAAGGAAAAAAACTAAGGGTAATGCTGCTCAATGCCAGAAGACTAAATCTCAAAATGCATGCACTCGAGGCCCTTCTCAGTATGGAGAACATCGATGTCTGTGCTGTGACAGAAACCTGGTTCAAGGCTCCTGAGAGCACCCCAGTGCTATCAGGTTTTACCTCATATCATGCGTTCCGCCCCCAAAATCCGGACAATACCAAGAAAGGAGGGGGGGTATCCATATTCATCAAGGACACCCACACCTCAAGACTGGTGGCAACGCACGATGCATCGGAGACCATCCAGGTGCAATTAACCATAGGCAAGACTGCTCTGCAAATTGTAGCATGTTACAGGCCACCCTCACAAACTCAGGAACCTCACATGGCCTTCCTGAAAACACTAGAGGGGATAAATGTATCACCAAACACCATCATACTAGGTGACTTCAATTACCCTAATATAGACTGGGAACACTACTCAAGCCCAAACACCCTAGCCCAAAAGTTCCTGGAATTCATAAACTCAAATGCCATGGAACAACTAGTCACCATCCCCACAAGAGGAGATAACATACTTGATCTCATCATCACGAACATGGGAGCACAATGTTCAACACCGGAAGTATACCCCTCACTGGTGAGACAAGATCACAAACTAATCTCGCTGGAGGTCCTCATCCCACCCCCACCTGAAATAAAAAAGACCACAGTAAAGAACTTCTCAAAAGCCGACTTCACACTTCTAAAGACTAGTGTGGTCTCCTTTAAGGCCCCGAGCCGGAAAACAGTACTCAAGCCGCTGAATCACTTACAAACACCTTCTACCAGCACCTGCAGGACTGCATGGATAAGGCAATCCCAAACAAAACAAAGACTCTTAGTACCAAAGGCAAGCCCAGGACCAGGACCCCAGCCATAAACAAACTCTACAATAAAAGGAGGAAGCTACTACAAGATAGAGCAAAATCCTTAAAAGGTAAGACACCCTTGATCACTATAAGTAAAAAACTAAGAGCTCTCATAAAATCATCCAAAGCAAATTTCGAGAGAAAAATAGCTAAAGACTCAAAAGACAATCATAAGGCCTTCTTTAGCTATGTTAGAAACCTAGGAGGAAACTCCCAGATATGCTCAGAACTAGTTCAAAATGATGTGAAGATTACTGATCCTACAGACATTGCCAACATACTGGCTGACAGGTTCAGTGCAAACTTCTCCCCAAAAGGAGAGATATCTATACCAAATGATTGCAGCCCCCAAGTGAGAACTGCTCTCTCCAAAGCAAAAAACACAGCATCCATGGGACCTGATGGTGTCCCCGGCTGTGTGCTCCACGAACTCAATGAGGAATTAAACCCACAGCTAGGACAGCTGTTTAATCAAAGTCTTACCTCTGGATACATACCCAGGGAGTGGCGCACTGCAACTGTGGTCCCACTTCACAAAGG
Source organism: Protopterus annectens (assembly GCF_019279795.1). Lineage (NCBI taxonomy): Eukaryota > Metazoa > Chordata > Ceratodontiformes > Protopteridae > Protopterus > Protopterus annectens. The sequence continues at coordinate 658,244,258 of NC_056730.1, forward strand.
CGGAGCCTCCACCGACCCTGGAAATTACCGGCCCATTAGCTTGACAAGCCTTATCTGCAAAGCCATGGAGAGGATCATAATGGACCTCATAAATAAAGACATAGGGAATTTGCAGACTTTGGATCCAACCCAGTTTGGCTTTGTCAAAGGCAGATCATGCCTTTTAAACTTGGTTGACTTCTTCGAAACAGTCACCAAAGCCATTGACGAGGGAAAGGCAGTCCATACAGCCTACCTCGATCTGGCTAAGGCCTTCGATACAATACCCCACTCGAGTATCATTGAAAAACTCATCAGCTTAAATGTTAACCCATACATCACAAGATGGGTTGCAAACTGGCTGAGTGACAGAACCCACAGGGTCAGAGTTGCTGGCGCCATGTCAGACTCAAAGCCTGTCACAAGTGGTGTCCCACAGGGCTCAGTCCTGGGCCCACTCTTGTTTGGCATCTACTTTTCCGAAGTACAAGCAAACACAGGAGGGTTATGGCTGACAAAGTTTGCAGATGACTGCAAACTGTGCGCCATAGTAGAAAACACATCTGACACAGATATCCTTCAGAAGGGTCTCACAGAAACGGATAACTGGTGCCAGAGCCACGGCCTGAAGTTAAATGCCAAAAAATGCATAGTCATACCCTTTGGGAAAAACAAGGTTACCCCTAGCTACCAAATAGGTGGCAATCCACTAAGCACAGAAGAAGTTATCAGGGACCTGGGGACCCAGGTTGATAGTAGTCTGTCATTCGACACCCATGTAGCTAAAGTAGTTAGGAAGACCTTCTACATTGCCCACCTTATCATGAAGGGATTCTCATCTAGATCAAGGGAGGTCATAGTCTCCCTTTACTCATCACTCATCAGACCAATGATTGAGTACAATGCCCCATTCGGGATGTATCTGACCGACACTTGCAGCAGCTGGAGAGGCCACAAAAGTTCCTCACCAAAAGGATAAAGGGTCTCAAAAATCTGTCCTATGCTGCCCGACTGAAAGAACTCCAGCTCTATTCAGTCGCACGCTTGCTCAGAGGTGACCTTTGCCTAACATACAAGGCCATGTCAAACCCAGATTTGATGAATATGCTTCACCTCAAAAAATCTAGATCCATCAGAGCCACAAGGGCGGGAGACTTAAACCTCGACACGGCTATTAATAGGACGTGCTGGAGGGATAGATTCATCACCCAAAGACTCCCTATGCTGTGGAACAAAATCCCGGTACATGTGAGGCAGAGCACCTCGCTGGCCTTGTTCAAGAGAAATCTTGACCAATGGATGGGAGATCGCAGATATACCCCAGGGATTACCTCAGTGTCACTGCTTGACAGAGGCACAGCAAAATAATGGGTATAGTTCCCCATACTAAAGGGGTGGCGTAAGCCACAAAACGATGGGCTAGGCTTGTAAATGCCCTCGGGCAGATAGCCTAGTATGAACCTATGAACCTATGAACAAGTATACCTACACTAAAATAATACAAGAGTTTCAACTAGAAATTACAATCAATTGCAACACAAGATCAGTAACGTATCAGTAGTTCCAGATCAATTTAGACAGGCAACTAAACAGTAAAACAACAAGATTTATACAATTAGGTGCTAGAATGCCACTGTTTACGTGATAATTCAATTATGCTCAACAGTAAAATGGAAAGTAAATTCATACTTTTAGTACAGGTAGTGGAAGGACTACCGTGTGAGCATTTTGACTGATACTACCAATTTAATTTTTGTAGGTACAGTATAAGGAGTGTCAGAGGTTTTAGAAAAAGTAGCTAGGAGAGATGAGAAAATAAGAAAGAAAGTTAACACGGGGGGGGAGGGGCTGGAGGTGAGTGAGCAAGAGTGGCAGAGGGGAGTAGTGATGAGTAAGAGATGGAGATTTGTTAGCAGAGAGGATATGTAGTGGGGTCAGGGGCAGTAGTAAAGTATGGTGAGCAGGGGTATATGAAAGTTCAAGTAGGGTGGTTACAGAGGCAGGTCCAGGTGCTAGCTAGATGTTTTTGAGAGCAGTTTTGAATTGTTTTTCATGGCTAATACTTCTAATAGGAATGGGAAGTTTGTTCCAAGAGACCGAGGGGAAGTAGCTATATAAGTTTTATCCGGATGTAGTTTTAGGTTTGTAGATTTGTAAACGATTTTGGTCAGTGTTTCTGAGAGTGCTGGATGGGTTATAGAGAGTGACAATGGACGATATCTCAGGACAGAAGGATTTATTATTAATGACAGAATGTACAATTTTCAGTTGAGAGAGTAGCTGTTGTGGAAATTCTAACCAATTTAAGGAGTGTAGGACAAGACAGTTGTGGGATTTAATGGAGTGGTTAGTGGTTAATCTAGCAATTTTATTGTAGGCTGTTTCTATTTTTTAAGAGGTTAGTCTGGAGATTGATCATGATTTGTGAGGTATAAAAGAGGCAGGGGAGGAGGTAGGCTTGAGTGAGAGAGATTTTTGACTCACTGGTAAGGATTTTTTTGTTTCTGTATAGTAGACCAAGTTTTTGATGAGTTTTCTTGATGCAACTGAGAACATGAAGGTTGAATTTGAGTTGGTCTTCAGTGATGACCCCCAGTAGTTTAGTATGGGATTCTACTGAGATAGTTGTATTGTTGATATTGTATTATTATTATTATTATTATTATTATTATTATTATTATTATTATTATTATTATTATTATTATTATTATTATATACTCTGGATCTAACATAACTTAACAGTCAGTGATTTAATCATTTCTGATTTCCTAGACTTTATATAGCCCATCATTTTGTAACTATCATTAGTAAATTGATCGATATGATCATAAAAGCTAAAAGATGAATCTACCCATACACCCAGGTCCTCTAATGAGTCCACAGTTTCAATCACTGTGATCTGAATTAAACATACACCTTTTAACCTATATCTCTCAGATATCATATGCTTAGTTTTTGTTGTATTTATCAGCATATTATTCTTCTATGCCCAAATTTTCAATTTAATGATTTACTTTTGTTGGCAAGCCCTATCTGTAACAAATGTAATCAGTTTAGCCATTTCAAGTAATCTGCATGCAGACTACAGAACACCTCAGATGAAAAAAAAAGCTAGATCTGAAGAATACAGTCTACACAAGTATGGACCTAGGACAGAGCCATATGGGATACCCTGACTGTAATCTAGAATTCCACCTATTCAACTGCTGTATTGTACTTGCCATGTCCTGTTTTAAGCCATGTAGCTATCCATGTTATCTTGATTATGTTACTACCTAGTTGCTCTAATGTATTGATGAGTGTTTTCTGTATGACCACATTGATGACTGAATGTGTCTATAAAATTAATGCACAACACAAATTTTCATTCATAGGTTCCATTACATCATAGAATATCATGCTACAGATAGTTACAGATTTATATGGCTATTGAAATGTTGGCACTCAAAACGCTGACTGCCAAAAAGCCAGGAAAAAAGTCTGAAAACCGGGAGAAGAAAGAATCTTAAAAATCACTTTTCTCCTTAAAACCACCCCACAAACTTATATACACTATACCTCTGAGAAAAAGGAATATTCTAAGAAATGGCATCTTAGACTTGGTATATACAAGTCCCATCTTTCAAGACTCGGTCTAGTGGGTTCTGACATTTCAAATGGTTACCATTTATTTTCAACATATGCATGCTGGTATATGGTGTCAAATCCTATCCTCTTCAGCTATGATAAAAATTTATCAAAAATATCTTTTGTCATTATTTTCCCACAGCCAGAAAGTAAAATTATGGGTCTGATGGCTCTGGGGTTGTCCTTTTCCCCTTTCCCTTAAAGATGGGTTTAATGAGTATGTCTCCATTCTTGAGGGATCTCTCTATTCTTAAATAACCACATGAATACCAGATAAAACAGTATTGTAAGTTCATGCTGAAGTGTTTTCAGGTCATTATTATAATTCCATCTCCTTCCTGTGCTTTGGTTGGGTCCAGTTTGCTTTGTTCTTTTCAATATAATCTAATTTAATCTCAATATCTGAAGTTAGCTGTATGTCATTAGAACAATTTATCACCTCCAGTGTGGAGCCAAACTGTTTTGCATACACATCTCATGTTTGAGACCGAAATGATTATAATAATGGATAGTGGCAATTAAAGAAAAGCATTATGCAATCACTTGGCTTTGACAATACATATTATGAATGTGTCAACAATGTGAAAGATGGCAAAGGAAATTTATAAAATGAGAAAAAACAGAGCTGAACAATTATGGTAAATGAGTATTTATACAGAGTATGGAAAGATCAGTGAGAGTTAAGGATTTGTAGATCTCTTAGATGGAGTGGTGGGTGACCTTAAAGTGACAGCAAGTTAGGAAGTGTAAGTGGAAACTAAGGGGTAACAGAACTATAGAAACAAAAAAAAATAACCTGAGTATAAAATAAAAAATAAAAAGATGTAATTTGAGAAGAAGAAAGGAAAGGAAACTCAGAATATGTAGGAGAAAAAAAACTATGCAAGTAAAATTAAAGCTATACTGGACTAGCCTGTCAGTTAGTGCAGACATACCCCCCCGTTAACCACAGAATTTACTATAAAATACAATAATTCTCACTCCTGACATTTTATTACAGAAAAGCAAGTGCAACATCAGAAATACGCACTTTTGATAATGGAATATCATGTTTACAAACTTTGAAAAAAACTGTATTAGTCATCATCTGTGAGTATCAAAATGAACTACTGATTGTGAACCAGGGAACATTCATCCACTGTGGTGATTTCAGACTTTACCATCATTCTGTTGTTTACTGTTGCACACTGCCATTTCTTTGGCTCCTACTTCATCTCCTGTTGCATCTTAATTTTTTTCAGCTTCATCTGATGCTGCATGTTTGTTAAATAAAACTTTCAAAAAATCCTTAAAGTGTTGCACATTTTGTGAGGTACCAAGTCATACAGTCAGATGTTCATGGCTGCATTTAAGCAGAGTGTTAATTGAGAGAGGCAACCCCTCTTACTGAGCTATTTTTTTTTATATTTTTCCATCCCTAGATACATCTTTTCCCCCTGATGGTGCACATTTGTTACAAGAATCTTTGCAACACTACTGAAGGCATGTCAAGTTTGTACAAATTCCTACAAGCAAATCCTTATGTCTGCATTTAGCTATTTAGTGTGTAGGAGGTGGTGGTGGTGAGGCTTATTAATCTATTTTTCTGTGATATAGCTTGTTATGCCTGCACACTAATATTGGTCTAGCACAAGACATGAAGAAGCATGGCATCAGTCTCTTGTATTGGACAGAATAAAACAGCACTATACACACCCATCGTACCATGGTCCATAAAAAGAGCACACACAGCTGAAAGGCGGAGAGGATGCACACTGATGTAATAAAGAAGAGATGTGGTATAGAAATGCATCAACAGGTAAACATGAAACATCCATTCATATGGGATACTTCCCTTGAAAAAGCTGATGCTAAGATGCAGCTGCAGTCACAACAGGAGCAAAGGCTGGGCCTGACTGTCAGTACCTGTCACTTCCTGGGCATCTCAGTGACCATGCTGGCAGTGTCTGACTACCTCTACAAGCATATATAGCAAAAGTCCAAGCATGTCTGTGTGTTAGTGTAGCTTCCAGTGCAACTCAACCAGACAAAAAGTCATGTATCAAATGCTTAGTGCATAATCTTACACTGTCTCAAAGCATGATGCCACATTCAATGCCTCTGCCACATCTGAGGGGCAATGTCCCACAGGGCAAAAGTGGTATGATCCACAGTATCGAAGATTAAACACAATCTGTTATGTTTACATACTGAAGTTGCTACAAACCCAAGATGCTATTTAGTATATGATGAGTTTCCTTCATTCACTGTCATCCTGATATCATGCAAAGCAAATGTGGACAGTCTCATTTACTTTTCCTTCACCTCAGCATCAGAAATGGGGGAATGTGCTGGATATATGACAGCATTTACAACTCTTATTAATACATACCAGATGGTAACACATGTACAAATAAGTAACAGTGCATTCAAATATAGTTAACCCACAGGGAGTTTTACACACCTTGCAAGCACTCCCAGTGCTGGCAACTCTGCACAATCATATCTGTGTTGTACTTCTGTTTGTCTCTATCAGATAAAAGTGTAAAGAGCAATATGATAACAGGTGTACACACATATCATCAGTCAATATATATGCACAGCAATGAATATGCACTTGCTAAATATCCAAATGTTACACCATTATGATTGAAAAATAAGTAGTTATTGCCCAATGACACCATTACAAAACACAAACATACATGAGAGTCCATATACTAAATGTCACTTATACCAGAACACCATCAGGTTTGCAATAATTACATAAAATACTAGAGTGCACGAATCTGTACACAGTGCCATGACAACTGTTTCATAATACTGCATTGTTCAAATATATGTTTGTAACCTCACCACAGTGTACTACAAAGAATATAACATTACTTAAAGTAAATGTCTACTGCTGTCATATGAGCACACCTGATTCAAGTGTCTTAGTCCATGAATAGCACTGCACAGTAAAGCCATACAGTATATATATATCCATGGTATGTAACCACATCCAAACTGTAACTCAGTCCAGTGGTGGGGCTATTAATACTGAATGAAGCAGTGAAAAACATCTCCCCAATGAACGCATGGGGTTGTAAAAAGAAAACCATTTTGGAGGTTGTCTCAAAGGTAGTGCAAAATGAATGAAATAGCTTAGCCATCTAATCCATCCATCCATCCATCCATCCATCCATCCATCCATCCATCCATCCAAGAGTACTCATAATGCATCTAAAAATCATGATGAGTGCCAGACTTCAGGCTGACAAGGACTACTTTCCACTATCTTTGTTTTCATAAAATGCTACTGTGGAGTGCAAAGTATAATGAAATGCGTTGGGCAGTTACTGAGGCCTTTTGCCACCAACACCACATGCACTCCTTTCTTGCAAAAATAATAAGAATGCTAAGCTAGCAGTCTGAAAACAGATATGGTAAAACATCTTATGATTTTTTTTTTTCATTATGCTCTAACTCAAGTACTTTACATATACACATTTTCCCAAACAAATCACTTTCTTACTGTCACAGCAGTAGTAGTAAAAGATTAAAAAAAAAAGGTGAAACGTGAAACTTCCAAACAATGATATAGAAAAGTACCAGATGTACTGTGGCTTCAGGGTTCTTCAGTCTGTAGTAAATCAGCATGAAAAGATAAGCCAAAAGAAGTTATGTATTCATAATAACGTTACATCTATATTGCCTGGGGAATGCCAAACACTAAGAACTTTTTTTGCATACTAGTATTAAAATATTTTTTGTTGAAATGCAGCATATGGGTTGTATTACTGAATATCTAGAGTATTGATAAATCATGGCTAGAAGATAATATTATTGCTGAGTGGCCCATGCAACTCAATCCAAGCAGTGCTTGTCAATTCTGATATTAGAACTGGTGTTTGTAACTGTTTGCTCAGTATTATAAACAGTTATTCGGCATATTTTTAACTATGCTGCCCACATAATGGAACAAATTTCCCTTACAAGTGTTTTAATTTTTATAACATTTTAATGAGAAGTTTTTTACTACTCTGTAGTTGTGTTTTGTAAAGAAACAGATGATCACCTGTGTACCTTTCAGAATGTATTTTCTTGCTGTTAAAATCGTGATGTCATCTTTGCAACATTCATATTTCTCTAAGTTTAGGGATATCTGAGTCAGTCAGTATTATCCCTATTATGCCAAGCACTGAAGGCATAAAATTGTAATAGGGATCCTTTTAATTTCTTCTGCTATGTCTTCTAATGCAAATGTTCTAGAAACTGCACCGTCTACTGCTATAGTTATATGCTAAGTCTTCAAAATTTCCCCTTTTTCTACACTTTTACGTTTGAACGTTAGGAGAGGTGATCTGTAATCTAATAATTTTTTGCATTTAACCATGAAGTAGTATGATGCTATCTTTCTGTCTTTAATGGTGGTTGTTCATTTTTTGTATTTACTTGGGTTTGTTAACAGGACTAATTGACTGATCCAAAATGGACCCATTTCAGTCACAGTCTGGGAGTTACAGTACAAATTAGAAAGGTAATCCAATAAATGATCAAAACAGAGGAATAGTATATATATTTATATTTAGGACACAAACCACACTACCCAACCAGTACTTGAATCCAAAATGTAAATTGTAATCTACACAGTAGAAACGTAAGGATCCAAGGACAGCAGATACTTCAAATAAAACTTTCCTTTAATATAGGATGACCAGGAACACAAACATAAGCACTTTCGTAGCAATGCTACTTCATCAGATGTATAACATAATTTGAAAAACATCAAACATTTATATTGCAATAAGTTTTTACATAAAGAAAGTCTGCATCCTGCACATGTATTTAAAAGTGTAGTAAACAGTCAAATGCATAGAGCATCAAGATTAAATGTTGATAATGATGACTTTGTTCAACAAACCGAATATTTGGAACAAGCATTTACTGATAGAGGTTATGACAAAACAGAAATTAATAATAGTATTAAGAATATTAAAGAATTAAGAAGCAGCAAAGCTAAACCTTATTATAGTAAAAGGCATATTATAGGTAATACAATGAACACACATAAAGATGCAAGCAAAGGCATTAAAATGTGTTTGCATTACTCAAATGGCATCAGAGAATATATTGACATTATAGAAAAACATTGGAAAATTTTAACTACTGATGGAGCATTGGAAAGTATAATAGATGAAAAACCTAAGTTTATTTTTAAAAATATGACATCTATAAAACAACGCCTTTGTATTCTGAAAACAAATAATAAGAAAAATTTCACTAAACAATGTATTGTATCTTGTGGACATTGTAACTTTTGTCAGTATATTGATAGTACTGGTGAATTTTATCATCCAGATCAACATAAGAAATATAAATTTGATATTTATGCCACATGTGATACAACACATATTGTGTATTTAGCTTATTGTTCAACATGTTTTAAATTTTACATAGGGAAAACAGATAGAACTCTCAGGAAAAGAATTAGAGAACACTATTACCATGCCACAAAAGGCAGTATTGCAAGTGCCTTATCTAAATATAAAAGTACAAACCATACACACTATTTTAAGTTCATGGTTATAGCACGTACATTTGAAAATATTAGAAAAGGAGATATAAATAATTTAACTGAACAGATAAAGTCAAAATGGATCATAAGGTGAAGGGGAGATTATGGTCATGGCCTGAATGACAGAGTACCTATTAAACCTAAATTGAAGGCCAGAAGCCTAAATAAAAAATAGAAAAAAGTTCTTTTCATGCTTTTTTCATTTTACTATTGTAAACATACTGTTTTTGTATATATACTGATTTCTTATAAAGGAGATATTCATACTAGGCTTCTTATATGAGACAAACTGTATATATGTATCTTTTAAAAAATTTAACAAGTATATGATTCTTTAGAATGTATATGCCTTTTAGCAGTGATTGATTTAGTCATGTGATTCAGTAACCACTGTATAAATGTTTGATGTTTTTCAAATTATGTTATACATCTGATGAAGTAGCATCGCTACAAAAGCGCTTATGTTTGTGTTCCTGGTCGTCCTATATTAAAGGAAAGTTTTATTTGAAGTATCTGCTGTCCTTGGATCCTTACGTTTCTACTGTATACATATATATATATATATATATATATATATATATATATATGACAGTGTTGGCTATTCAGAGTAAAGTAGTATGTGGGTAACAAGGACGTAGTAATAGATGCTCAATATAATTAGACAAGTAGTATGAAAAGAGAAACAAAACTAACGTTTACACATGAACATTTCAAGCGGGAGGGTAGGTAGTGGGTAATTAGTTTTAAGGGGCTAGATAACAGGCTGTGAGCTTTTAGTTGAACTGGTTTGTAGGGAAATAGGGGAGGTGAGAGGAAGGAGTCGGAGTCGGAATAGTAGTTAGAGTAAATAGTCAGACTACTGTGTTTCAGATGGAATTAAAATTATGTAGTTGTAAGGTTTACGCAAGTTGGTAAATAGAAGATTATGGCGAGTTTATGTTATTGGAAGATGACAGAATTAAGTGCAGGTGGCCTTCTTTCTTTCTTAGGTGGGTGAGAAGTTGCTCTCTGAATGCACTGAATGTGGGTGTATCCAGAGGTCATCATCAAGTGAGTCCTATACTTTGCGTCCCAGGACAGAGAAAGTATGTTGTGTAGAAGCCAGTGAGTTTCTTTTACCTAATTAGAACTTGGCATTGTCAGTTTGTGACTGGTGCTGGTAAGGGTCACTTTGATGGGCAGTCTATTCCTGAGAGGGATTAAGGATTTACTGAAGAGTGTTTTATGGATAACGTCAGACTAGTAGTTCAGTCATCTCTTTTATAGAAATCCAGTTGGCGCCCTGAAGAGTGTCACGGATTCATTTCTAATGGAGATTAGCATAAATCTGCATTTTTTGTTTGATATGATTTGAAAGTATTTAAGAATTCTGTTGGATTAGTAGGCCAGTAGCAATAGGACACATTATAATTGAGGTTAAAGGATATTTCAATCTACTGCATTCCTTCCTATTGGGGTAAGGCACTAAAATATTTGGTGACAGAAAACAGAGTTGAGTTGATTTATGTTTTTACTTTGTTGATATGTGCCGCTGTGTTTAGATTAGTGTCAGGGTTTACCTCAAGGTATTTCAAAGTGGTGATATGCTTGATGTGTTGTATGTCATAAGTTAATGGTGTGAGAAGTGGAGGTAGTTTGTTTAATTTTTGTGGGGTGCCAAAGAATATTAGCTTAGTCTTTTGGGGGTTCATAGTTAGGTACATGCTTTGTAACTATGATAGAAGGTTTTTGTGTATAGTTTGCAGTTCTTGTAGCATGGTTTTATGCATTGTAGAGAAATGGTAAAAGACTATACATATCATTAGCATATAGGATGGTACTGGATACTTTTAGTTCAGCTGGAATGGAATAAATGAAAATGCCTTTACTATGACTCAGATGACACGTGTCTGAATAGTGACTCAGGAGCTGAAAGAGCTGGGTAGACGAGGGCAGAAGTGAGTAATGGTGGCTCATCCATCTTGTGGGAAGGGAGATGTGGCTTCCAGTGAGGAATGGCAAAATGCAAGGAGAGGCTTGCATAGTACCAACATGGCCAAGATCGGGCCGCAGGCTTCACAGTCCAAAGCCTGTGATGGTATCCCTCATTACCATATGGGTTGAAGCATGCACACAAACCCACATGCACACACATATGGGGAGGCTGTAGGATGCATATTGGGAATCTGCCCCCCACAATCACATTTCCCTTTCCTGGATTACATGTAAAAAGGTAAACCAAAAGGAAGAAAAAAGAAAGGAAGATACCCCAATGGAGTACTTATCTTTCGCAGGCTTGGTAGCTGAATCACCTCATTGAACGTCTTGCAGACTGAATTCAAGATTATGTTCCAACTGGTGACAAAGACGTTTTGAAGATTAGGCACTTGTATGCCACATATGTACCCTATACCTTGGACATAGGACAGATATCTGATGTATGGCACCTGAAAGGGGTAAAGGTTTTCGTATAGTGGCCTGACATTCAGCATTCCTCAGCAAGATATCCCAGTTGTAAAGAATACTACAACAGTGTTAAGGAAGGACGTCATCCCCTGACTAATTGCTGTAATTATATTTTATATGCCCTGTTACTTATATGAACTGAAAACAATTGAATACTTCCAAGTTTAAACAAGAAAACATAACGCATACAACATATATTATCAAAAGCAATACCACCTTTCAATCTCTTTCTAATATAACCTATAGTTTCATCACCAAGACCCCCCCCCCCCACACCCAGCATGAACATCACTGCATCTCCTTGGGAAAGGCAAACTGGTTTCTCATTCAAGACAGAACCAACCTCCTTCTTCCCTTCATTCTTTTCAAACTCTTATGCCAAGACATACCACCCCCCTAATTATGACACTAACTGCATCCAACCCACACTACAACCCAAGAAGCTAATCCACTGATGACCCTACTCTCCTAACTCCATCCATTCAATTTTATTCATTCCACAAATCACAGTTTCTCTGTTTTTGCCCCTAAATTGTGGCAGTCTTTGCCACCTGAGCTTTCTGAAAGCAAAGACTATAAACAGTTCAGACGTCACTTCAACCAATACTTAATTGAACGATATAAGTGCACATGTCAGAAGACAAGCAAAGTCACCCAACTCTCATGGCAGCACTATTACATTCATCTCAGAAAACCTTGGCTTCTTAAACTCCTAACGTCTCCAATTTATAAACTTATAACCACTGCTTCCCCATCTGCCCTCTCCATTCCATACTATATATCTAATACTCACTTCTCCAGTTATTAGCTCTTCTACGGCAGCTCTTAGCATTATGTAATTTATATTCTCTTCACTGCAAAAATTTCCAGCCATACTCTTATATACTATGCCCAGTCTTTTTGGTGGACCACATTTACCTCACCTATAATATCGGTATTATGCATTGCATACTCCTGATCTACTTCTTTTTTAAACCTTTTTATAAATAAGTGTATATTTTTATATCTATGTTGTGATGTCACTATACTGTACAAGTTAGTTATACCTTTAATGTTACTTTACTGCTGTTACTGTATATGTAACCTGGGCTGAGCCTGCAAATAATCACATCTGATCAGTGCTCTACTGCAGTAAACAAATTAATTAATAAGTAAACTTACTTCACTACAGCAGTCCAGTACAATGTCTGCAGTATTGTTGTTACTACACCTATCCACAGGACAGTCACCCGATGGTCCCCTCTACCATCCATCATGAAAAAGACTCTAAGATACTTAAATTCCTTCAAATTATATAGCTGCTCCCCTTCATCAGCAAAGGAAAGGGCCCTCCAGTGATCACACCCTCCTCACAGTAGAAGGAATTGTGTGTTCTTGTGATCTTTAAAGCTATGCTGCCTGGAATTTTATGCTCTCTGTTGGTTTGAAAGGAGATATCAGATAAATGGCAATCCAGAATGCCCTACTAAGTTTCAAATAAAAAGCCCAAGAACCTTGAAAGGGACAGGCATAGCAAGGCCCGGCATCAAAGTTAGGTCTGGGAGTAGCCTTTGCCAGCTAGTGCCTTGTAGCCAGGTAATCTACACAGCCTGGCCAGGCTTAGCACATAAAGGCTATGTGGAGCTGTTCTTGTGGATTCATCACCAGCAAGGCAAAGGATGGGACTGAGGTGAGATGCTAACCAAATGGCAGGAAGCAGCAGAACTGCAAACCCAATGGTGCTAATTTGTAACTTCTCCTGTACAGTAAAATATTGCACAGGTCTGTCCTTAATTTAAGTAGACT